>NC_066526.1:1401107-1498607 GCF_024679095.1 Eriocheir sinensis | reverse complement strand
GAGGGTGAAACGCAGATTCGCTCCTTCCTCTTTCTTTCTCCATTCTCCCAATCTTCTTATCCTTGTTTTTATTCACCTTTTTCCCTATATTTCCTTCTCTTTCTTGCTACATAAAATGATGGAAGGAAGGAAGGAAGGAAGGGAGGTATGAAGGCTGTCTGGAGTGAAGGAATATGAAGGAGAGGGGAAAGGGTAAATAAGGACAGGAGGAGGAGGAGAAAGAAGAGAAGAAGGAATAATGAACAAAAGTGGATGCTAGAATGAGGAGTAGAGGGAAGACAAAAACAATGGAAGAAAGAAGGGAAGAATAGAGAAGAAGAATGAATGAAGAGAGAGAAGGGAAAAAGAGAAAAAAAGTGAGACTGAGAAATTAGATGATTGATTATGAGAAGGAAGGAAGAGGAAGACAGAGGAGAAGAGAGGACGGAGAGGAGAAACAAAGGAAGGCAGAGTGAGTGAAAGAAGGAGAGGAGAAAATGAGGAAGGAGGATAGGGAGAATAAAAGAAGGGAAGATGCGAGAGGGTAAGTAAATGATTATGTGAAAGACAAAAAGTAGGAAGGGGAGTCAAGGATGAAGGAAGAGGAGGAAGTACCATAAAGAAGGAAGAAGGAAACTAGGGGAAGCAAAAGATGAAGAAAATGGAGAGAAGAGAAAAAAGGAAGCAAGCAAAGAGAAGCAGTAGAAAGGAAGAAAGCAAAAAGAAGAAGAAAGGAAGCAAAGAGGAGGAGAAGAGAAGACAAAGAATGAAAGAGAAAAGAGGATAAGAAGAGAAACTAAACATAATAACAAGAAAAGGAAGGAAGAAAAAGATTACACGAATAGAAATAAAAGGATAAAAGTGAAGAAAAGGAATCAAAACAAAGCAAGGAATAAAAAGAGAAAGGGCAAAGAATATGGGAAGAGGATAAGGAAGAAGGTCGTCGGAGGAGTCAAGGATGAAGAAAGAGAAGTGAGGGAGAGGAGGAGGAAGAGGAAGAGGAAGGGAAGGACGCTGAGGCAAGGATGTGGGGAAGAGGGAAGCGAAGGGAAGCAAAGGGTAGGGAGGAAGGGTCACACGGTACACCTTACCCTCATTAAACTACCCTCAGGTGTTGGGCAGGTAAAGGGCAGAGGAGGAGGAAGCTGGTGAAAGGTAAAGAAAGGTAAGGAGGCAAGGTAAGGTTAGATAAGGAAGAGAAAGGGAAAGGGAGGAAAGGGTAAGATAAGGGAAGAGAGTGTAGAGAAGAAGGAAAAGGAGGAGGTAAGAAGCAAGTGAGGAAAGATAAGGTAAAGAAAGGTAAGGAAAGAGAGAGAGAGAGAGAGAGAGAGAGAGAGAGAGAGAGAGAGAGAGAGAGAGAGAGAGAGAGAGAGAGAGAGAGAGAGAGAGAGAGAGAGAGAGAGAGAGAGAGAGAGAGAGAGAGAGAGAAAGCGGAGAAAAGTAGGGAAGGGGAACGACCAAGGAGGATAACGTAAAGAGCGAAAAGGGAGAGAAGAAGAAAAACATAAAAGAAGAAGAAAAGGAATAAAATAAAGAAAGTAAGACGAGGAAAAAAAACATGGGAGAGGGAAGAGGGAGAAAGAAGGAAGAGGAAGTGAAAGCTGAGAGAGAGAGAGAGAGAGAGAGAGAGAGAGAGAGAGAGAGAGAGAGAGAGAGAGAGAGAGAGAGAGAGAGAGAGAGAGAGAGAGAGAGAGAGAGAGAGAGAGAGAGAGAGAGAGAGAGAGAAAACGACGTAGACAATGAAACTAAAAAGAAATGGCAGATAAGGAAAGAGGAGACAAAGAAGAGAGAAAGAAGGAAGAGGTAAAACACGGAGAGAACTAACAGCAATGGAGAACCGAAGGAAGGAACAAAGAGAAAGTGAGAAAGAAAACGAAAGTGGGGAGTAAAAAAAAATAATGAGAGCAGAAAACGAGTTACGGACGAAAATGAGAAGAAAAAAAGAGAAAGTCGAAAGAAATGACGAATGGGAGGAGAAAATAAATAAAACAAGGAAAGAAAGAAAACAAAAACAATACAGCAAGTGATAGGACGCAAAATGTGATGAAAATGAGAGAGAGAGAGAGAGAGAGAGAGAGAGAGAGAGAGAGAGAGAGAGAGAGAGAGAGAGAGAGAGAGAGAGAGAGAGAGAGAAACGCCACGTTGACCTCGTTTTTTTTCTATCTCTCTCTCTCTCTCTCTCACACACACACACACACGCTGATCCTTCCTCTTCCTTCACCTCTCTTCTTCTTCTTCCTCCTCCTCCTCCTCATCTTCTTCCTCTTCTTCTTATTCCTCGCTTTACTTCCTCATCTTCCACAAATTTCACACTAATGACATCTTCCCAGAACGGAGAGAGAGAGAGAGAGAGAGAGAGAGAGAGAGAGAGAGAGAGAGAGAGAGAGAGAGAGAGAGAGAGAGAGAGAGAGAGAGAGAGAGAGAGAGAGAGAGAGAGAGAGAGAGAGAGAGAGAGAGAGAGAGAGAGAGAGAGAATCTGAGCCTTATTCCTACCCTCTATAAGGTTAATTTTGGTAGGATTGGCCGGCCTGAGATCTGTTGAATATGGAGCTCGTGTGTGTGTGTGTGTGTGTGTGTGTGTGTGTGTGTGTGTGTGTGTAGGTGGGTTAAGTGCGAATTTAATCCCTTAAGATATACTTATAGCACTAATGCGGAACATTAAAGAAAGTAAAGGAATTTAAATCTACATGAAAAACTTGTCAATATATAAAAAAAAATATAAAAAAAATAAAAACATGAAAGGAAACAAGTTAAAAGTAAGATGGCAAGATAGACAAATGAGAGAGAGAGAGAGAGAGAGAGAGAGAGAGAGAGAGAGAGAGAGAGAGAGAGAGAGAGAGAGAGAGAGAGAGAGAGAGAGAGAGAGAGAGAGAGAGAGAGAGAGAGGAAAAAGCAAAAAAAAAATCACAGGTGTTGAGGTCAGACAGGCAGGTAATGATGACCTAAATTACACGTTCTGGACAGGTAAAAAAAAAAAAAAAGCAGAACAGGTATCCGAGGTCTTTAATATCCAGGTGTCTGAAATATCCAGGTGTGATCAGACGTGTAGTTTACCTGTAATTACTTCTCTCAGCCTTTCCTCCCTAAATCTGAGGAACCCCAATTAATCAAGCCTGGCCAAAATTACAGGTGATCTCGGGTACTAATTAACTCGTAAGCGGAGTCAGTGATTAAGGTAACAATAGCCGGCTTGCCCTCCTTACCTGGCCGCAAATGAAGGTTTACCTGAGTATTGATGAGAGCCAGATACGGAAGGTGAAAGGGAAAGGAAAGGTAAGAATGAGAAAGCAAGGAAGAGAAATGGAAAAGAAAAGGAAAGGAAAGAATTGACAGAAAAGGAGTCAGATACGGAAGGCGAAAGGGAAAGTAAAGGTAAGAATGAGAAAAGGAAAGGTAAGAAATAGAAGGCAAGGAAGAGAAATGGAAGAAAAAAATGAAAGGAAAGAATTGACAGAAAAGGAGTCAGATGCGGAAGGCGAAAGGGAAACGCGAGGTAAGGAAAGCATGAGGAAGGGAAAGGTAAGAATGAGAGAGGGAAGGAAAAGATTGAGGAAAGGAAGAAGAGGAACGAAACGAGAAATGGGAAAGGTGGGAAGGAAGAGAAGGACGAAAAGAAGGAAAATATAGAAAGAATTGAATGAAAAGATACAGAAAGAGAAAGGAAGAGAAGTAGAAAGGGAAGGTAAAGTAAGAATGAGAAGGAAAGGAAGAAGAAAAACTGAAGAAGACAGGGAGAGGTAGGAAGGAGAAAGGTAAAGGAAGGGTAAGAATGCGAAGGAAAGGAAGAGAAATAGAAGGAGAAAGAGAAAGGAAAAATAGCTAGGAGAAAGGTAAGAATGAAAAGGAAAGGAAGAGAAATGGAAGAAGAAAGGGAAAGGAAAGGCAAGAATGCTAAGGAAAGGAAGAGAAATGGAAGGAGGAAGGGAAAGGAAATAAAAAAAAGAGGGAAAGAAATAGAGATTGAGGAAGAAAGGGAAAGGTAGGAAGTAGAAATGGAAAGGAGAGGTAAGAAGAATGCGAGGGAAAAGAAGAGAAATGGAGGGAGAAATGAGAAGGAAAAGAGAAGGAGAGGAAGAGGAATTGAGGAAGAAAATGTAAAGACAAGAACGAGATGGAGGAAAGGAGAAACCAAACAAAAATAAAGGAACAGAATAGCAGGAGAAAGAAAGTGATAAATGTTAGCGATGAAAACCGACAAGAAATAAAGAAAGGAAGAGAAAAAAAGAGGAGGGAAGAACAGAAAAAAGAAGACCTGAACACGAGACATGACACAAAAAACCGTAACAAAGATTAGAATAGGAAGAGGAGTAAAGGGAGGAAGGGAGAGAAAGGAAGAGAGGGAGAGGGGGGAAGGAAGAGGATGAAGAGAAGGCAGATTACAGAATGGATATACAAAAAATAAAAAATAAACAGAATACAGGAAATAAAGAAGAATAAAAGAGTACAAGGGATAAAGAAAGAGTAGGAAAGAATAGAATAGGAGGAGAAGGAGTAAAGGGAGGAAGGGAGAGAAAGGAAGAGAGGGAGAGGATGAAGAGAAGGCAGATTACAGAATGGATATACAAAAAATTAAAAAAACACAGAATACAGGAAATAAAGAAGAATATAAGAGTACAGAAGATAAAGAAAGAGTAGGAAAGAATAGAATAGGAAGAAAAAAGAGTAAAGGGAGGAAGGGAGAGAAAGGAAGAGCGGGAGAGGGGGGGAAAGGAAGAGGAGGAAGAGAATACAGATTACAGAATGATATACACCAAAAAATACATGAAATAAAGAAGAATAAAAGAGAGTACAGGAGATAAAGAAAGAGTAGGAAAGAATAGAATAGGATGAGAAGGAGTAAAGGGAGGAATGGAGAGAAAGGAAGAGAGGGAGAGGGGGGTAAAGTACGATGAGGAAGAGAGTACAGATTACAGAATGATATACACCAAAAAATACATGAAATAAAGAAGAATAAAAGAGAGTACAGGAGATAAAGAAAGAGTAGGAAAGAATAGAACAGGAACAGAAGGAGTGGAGGGAGGAAGGGAGAGAAAGGAAGAGAGGGAGAGAGGGGGGGAAAGTAAGAGGAGGAAGAGAGTACAGATTACAGAATGATATACAAAAAAAAATACATGAAATAAAGAAGAATAAAAGAGAGTACAGAAGATAAAGAAAGAGTAGGAAAGAATAGAATAGGAGGAGAAGGAGTAAAGGGAGAAAGGGAGAGAAAGGAAGAGAGGGAGAGAGGGGGGGGAAAGGAAGAGGAGGAAGAGAATACAGATTACAGAATGATATACAAAAAAAAAAAAATACATGAAATAAAGAAGAATAAAAGAGTACAATGGACAAAGAGAATACAAAAATACAGAAAAGGGAGCAAAGAGGGAACGCAGAGAGGGAGGAATTGGGGAAGAAAGGGAGTCAAGGAGGGAGGGAGGAGGGAAGAAAGGGGGGGGGAGGGTCTTAAGGGTTACTCAATAATTCACTGCTTGCTCACTCCCTTATTCATGAGGGTAATTTAACGGCGGTCATAGTTAGGCTTGTGTGGGTTGGTCACCACCACTGCTCTCTCTCTCTCATTCACTCTTTTCCCCTCTCTTCCTGCCCAGACCTCTCTCTCTCTCTCTCTCACACACACACACACACACACACACACACACACACACAACGACTGAAGCTAAATTAATCTAACATACAGAAGATATAAATTACATGTTTTTTTTTCTTTTTTTTTTTTTTCTTACTAAGACTGGATATGTGTGGGCTAACGTTCTTTGATATGGAGGACTATAAGTGAGTTTTTTTTTGTCATATGATTGAACAATGTGTGTATATAGAATTGATTTGAGTTCTATATTATTTTTAAACAGGATAGATTAGCAATATATTTTTGTTGTTGTTGTTGCAGTTCAATCTTATACATCTACAGTTTTTATCTTTTTCTTTTCATGCATTTTCAGTCTCCTGTTTACTGATTTGAAGATAGGAAGAAGAAGGAAGAAAGGGAAAGACAGACATAAGGGAGAAATAAAAAAGCAATAGTAAAATAAAGAGACAAAACGAAAGGAATAAGATAGAACTGAATGAGAAAGGAGTAAGCAAAAACCTAATTATATGGATACAGAGGAAGAAAGCGAAAGATAGGCAAGAGGAAAAAAGATAAAAGGAAAGGTAAAAGAATTATATGAATGAAAAGGAGAAAGCAAGAACGCAAAAAGATGGATAAAGAGGAAGAAAGAAAGAGAAAGAAAGACATGAGGAAGAAAGAAAGGAAGAAAAAGACAAAAGAGGGTGAGGGAGAGGAAAGAAAGAATTATAAAAAAATATGGATGAAAAAAATGAAGCAAGCAAGAACCCAAATAGATAGATAAAGAGGAAGAAAGAAAGAAAAAGACAGACATTAGGAAGAAAGAAAGGAAGAAAGAAGACAAAAAACGGCATGAGAAGAAAGAAAAAAGCAGAAAAAAATATGGATGAAAAAAATGAAGCAAGAACCCAAATAGATGGATAAAGAGGAAGAAAGAAACGGAAAGATAAGCATGAGGGAGAAAGAGAGGAAGAAAGAATAAAAAGGAGGAGGGGGTGAAGGAGAAGAAAGAAAGCAGAAAAAAATATGTATGAAAAAATGAAGCAAGCAAGAACCCAAATAGATGAATAAAGAGGAAGAAAAAAAGGGAAAAGATGGCTCCACGGAAGAAAAGGAAGAAGACAAAGGAGGAGGGGGTCAGGGAGATGAAAGAAAGAAGTAAAAAAAATATGAATGAAAAAAATGAAGCAAGCAAGAACCCAAATAGATGAATAAAGAGGAAGAAAAAAAGGGAAAAGATGGCTCCACGGAAGAAAAGGAAGAAGACAAAGGAGGAGGGGGTCAGGGAGATGAAAGAAAGAAGTAGAAAAAAATATGAAAGAAAAAGAAGCAAGCAGGAACCCAAATAGATATATAAAGAGGAAGGAAAAAAGGGAAAAGACAGCTACTCGGAAGAAAGAAGACGAGAGGGCAGGGGGGAATAAAGACAAAAAGTAGAAAATTATGAATGAAAAAAAAGAAAAAGAAAGAAGGAAAGGAGCAGAAAACAATATGAATGAAGAAAAGGAACAAGAAAAAGAACCCATGATATTTCCCGAGCTTGTTCCATCAAATATTTCCCGATTAAGCACATGGACCAAAAAAAAAAAAAAAAAAAAAAAAAAAAAAAAAAAAAAAAAGTTATAAGTATCAGCGTTATTTGCGGTATGTGTTTGCGTTTACTGTTCGCTTATCGTACACCATTGCTTAGCGTGCTTGTTAAGTCGTTAGGAGGTTTAATTGCTGGGTTTTATCTGGTAATGATGGCGTTAGCGTTGCAGTTATCTGGGTCAACACGAACTTGGTCCTGAGACGCAATAAGAACTTTTTACGTTGTGGAGGAGAGCGAGATAGCGTTGTGTTGTACTACGCGATGACAAATAGATAAAGACAAGTGTGATGGTGATAGCGTAGTGATGGTGAAGACAGATGCTTTTTATGTTGTGGAGAAGCGAAATAGATAGTGCAAGATAATGGTGATAAAAGACAAATCAACAATGGTGAACGAAACAGCTGGTGATAGTGAATAGTACAGATGGTGAATGACAGGTTGTGATAGTGAAGACAGATGGTTATAGTAAAAGACAGAGGTAAGAAGAAATGGTGATGAAAGATAATAGAAGAAACGGTAATGAAAAAGGGTGAATGAAACGGCTGGTGATAGTGAATGACAGATTGTGATAGTGAAGATATACAGGTGGCGATGGTGAAGAAATGTAAGAAAATGATAATAAAGACGAATAGATGTAACGGTGAATGAAACATGGTGATAGTGAATGATAAAGATTGTGAATGACAGATTGTGAGAGTGAAGATATACATGTGGCGATGGTGAAGAGATGTAAGAAAATGATAATAAAGACGAATAGATGTAACGGTGAAGAAAAATGGTGAATGAGACAGATGGTGAGAGTGAATAATAAAGATGGTGAATGAAACAGATATTGATGGTGAAGATAAAAGATCGTGATAGTGAATGACAGAGTTAAAAGAAAATGATGAGACAATAGATCCAACAATAGTGAATGAAACAGACAGTGATCGTGAATGATAAAGATAGTGAATGAGACATAGTGAAGATGAAGATGAATAGATGGTGATTGTGATGACATGCAAGAAGAAAATGGTGATAAAAGACAATAAAAGCAACGAGGAAGATAGTGAATGAGACAGATGGTGATGGAGAACATGATAGTGAATGACAGTGTGATGGTGAAGACAATGTAAGAAGATAAGGGTGAAAAGAGGCAATACTAACAACGATAAAGAACAAAAGGAAGAAAAAGAAAATAGATAATGAACGTTGGGAAGGATGAGAATGTTAACCGCTGATAAAGATGATAACTGTAAACTGTTTTAGATGAGATAATTATGATAAAGACGCCGGGAAAGATCATAAAACAAGAAAATGTGATCAGGCAAACACAGAATAAGAGAAGACTGCTGATAAAGATGATAACTGTAAACTGTTCTAGATGTGATAATTATGATAAAGACCCCGGGAAAGATAATAAAGCAAGAAACAAAAGTGACCAGTAAAACACAGAATAAGTAAAGATAAACAAGATAATCAATCACACGAAGGAGAATAAAAAGTAAATAAGCAGATTATAACCGTGATAAAGATAGTGATGATGATAAAAAAAAAGAGTATAGATGGAAATTATATATAGAGCGAGGATGATAATAAGAGAATGAATAAAGAAACACAGATAAAAAAGAAAATCAATCACACTAAGGAGAATTAAAGTGAATAAGCAGGAGATAGCCGTGATAAAGATAGTGATCATGAAGATGAAAGAATAAAAAAAAAAAAAAATGACAGAGAAACAAGAAAATCAATCACACGAAGAAGAGAAAAAAACTAAATAACCAGGAATAAAGAAGGAAATGATAGAGATGATAATGATAAAGATAGTGATGATAATGATAGTGATAAAAAATAATAAAGAAAAAAAAAACAAGAAAATCAATCACACGAAGGAAAGGAAAACTAAATAACCAGGAATAAAAAGGAAATGAAAAAGATAAAGATGATGATGATAAAAGTGTAAATAAAATAAGCAAATGGCAGTAATAAAGTTAATTGAATAATGATGATAATAATAATGAAGAATGAACACTAGAGTAAGAAAATAATGATGGTATTTCCAGTTGTTCAGATAATGACAATACTATCGGAAAAAGGGAGACAATGAAGATAATTACGATGACAGTTGATAATGGTAATTGATGAACCAGATAATAGCAAAGAATGAAATGAATATATAATGGTAATTGATGAACCAGATGATAGCAAAGAATGAAATGAATAATATGATAATGATAATGCATAATGTGAACAAAAATCAATAATAATAGTAAGAAGATGAAGACTGTGATGAAAATACAGAGAAAAAGGAAGAAAAGAAAAGGATAGAGAAGAATATACACACCCATTGATGAAAATAATAACAATAATAACAATAATAATAATAATAATAATAATAATAATAATAATAATAATAATAATAATAATAATAATAAGAAGAAGAAGAAGAAAATATGAAGAAAAAAAGAAGAAAAATGCAAAAAAAGTTGAAGAAACGAAAAGAAAAAAATAAATAAAGATGAAGACAGGAAGAAATAAGCACTCTAACATACATCACGGCAGTCACCATAAATAAAATAATCAATAAATAAATAAATAAAAACAAAACAAAACAAAACAAAATCTGTAAGTAAATAAAGAAAGTGACAACATTAATAAAAACAATCATAATAGTAATAATAATAATGATGATGATGACGATGATGATAATAATAACTGTAATGATAATAATAGTAATAATAATAATAATAATAATAATAATAATAATAATAATAATAATAATAATAATAATAAATAGTAGAAAGTGGCGATAATGGAGCCGGAGGTAATGGCGTTAGGGGAGGCATTCCGACCACCAGGTGAGGAGAGCGCCCTCCCTACCTGTCCTTGAGATAATTAATGGCAGGTAAACACTGACCAAAGGACGCCGCTACCTGGTGCTGAGAGGACACACACACACACACACACACGAAAAGAAGTATGAGTGTTGAGGAATGACGAGCAATCACACACACACACACACACACACACATGAAAGGAAGAATGAGTGTTGAGGAATGACGAGCAAACATGATCACACACACACACTGTTGGTAAGTACGTATTGATCAGAAGACGTAGCGTGTTTAAGTATAGATCATTACTAAGACGTCAAGGCCACACACACACACACACACACACACACACACACACACACACACACACACACACAGCAAAATGAATGAATTGAATAAGAATAAATAAGATTGAATATAAATAAAAAAATCTCCAGTTTTTTTTTTTTTTTTCTCGTGGTAAATATTCACAAAACGCAAAGTCAACGTCGTCGGCAATTTCGTAACGCTTCAAACAGACCAACGAAGTATTACGCAACCGCTTAACGTGTTGTATTAAATTTCGTTGTCGCACACTTTCACGTTAAAACCGAGTGAGTGACCTCCTTTACGATCATCTTGTCTTCTCTACGATTACCTTACGATTATCTTCTCTCTTCCTTACGATTTTACCTTACGATCTTACTTTACGATTCTACTTTACGATCTTCTCTCTTCCTTATGATTCCCTTACGATTCTACCTTACGATTTTACCTTGCGATTACATTACCTATTCCTTACGACTGCCTTGCGATTTTACCTTACGATTACCTTACCTCTTTCTTACGACTACCTAATAATTTTACCTGTTACTACCTTGCTTTTTCCCTACGAATACCTTACGATAACCTTACCTCTTCTATTATTACCTTCCATCTTTTTTTACATCATCTTTACCTTACGCCCGCTTCCTTTCCCTTAAACCGCACCTTCTTTTCTTCCACTCTGCATAACGACAGGCTTCCAGTATTTTTGTATTATTTACTTTCCTCATTAACCTTTATATTACACTATCATTTTTTTCTTTACCCTCATTGTATTGACTTTACTCTGAAGCACCTCAAGTTATTATCATCTTTACTGTTGTTGTTGTTATTATTTATCGTCATTATGTTATTATCTACCTTAAGTTAATTGTTTCTTCAGGTGCTCATCCATCACCTGAGCCTTTGCCAGATGACCTTGTCCTGAGTCACGCAGGGCTTTCTCTCTCTCTCTCTCTGACACCCGCAAAAAAAAAAAAAAAAAAGAATGTTGAAGATAAAAAGAGTGGACATCACACACACACACACACACACACACACACACACACACACACACACACACACACACACGGAAGAGAGGAGACATATAAACAACGACAAACAGACACATCGTACAAAGAAAGACACAGAAGAAGAAAAAGAAAACACAAAAAAGACTGCAGCAAAAGGAACATAAAAAATAAAATAAAAAGGACAGACGACTTGTGAAGAATACCAAAACGAGAAAAAAACAACAATAGAAACGCAGAAACAAACAGACAAACAGACAGTAACACAGACAGACGGACAGACAGGCCTTCTCTTCTCTCCTTTCCTCCCAAATTTCTCTCCATCACGAACCTAAGTGAGACAACCTGCCAAGGAGGGGGGGAGAGGAGGAGGAGGAGGAGGAGGAGGAGGAGGAAAGAGGTCAGTGGGACAAGCTGGTGACAGGGAGATGAGGCGGAAGCTCCCTTGGCACTGGTCTCCTCCTCCTCCTCCTCCTACTCCTCCTCCTCCTCCTCCTCCTCCTCTCTCCCTGATGACCAGTACCGCGCCTACATTCCCACCTTTCCCTCCCTCTTACTTCCTCCCTTTCTCTTCTCCCTCCCTCCATCATCTCTCTCATCCTTACTCTCCCTCTCCCTTATTTTCCTCCCTTTTTCTTCTCTCTCCCTCTCTCCCTCCCTCCCTCCTATCCTTCCTTCATTCCCGCTTAATACCCCACCTTACTTTCCTTCCCTTTTTCTTCTCCCCCTCTCTTTCCTCACTTCCTTCTCTCTTTCATCCTTACTTTCTTACTCTTCCTTCCTCCTTTCCTCCTCCTCCTCTTCCTCCTTTCACTTCTACTCTCCCTTTCTTTCTTCCCCCTTTCGCTTGTAACCTTTCACCTCCCTTTCCCTGTTCTTCCTCCTTCCTCTCCTTGACCTCATTCTTCCATTTTCTTTTTTCCCTTTCATTGGCAAACCTAATTTCTTTTTTGTTTTCTTTCTCTTTCACTCTCCTCTCATTATCTACATACCTATTTCCTTCCTCCTCCTCCTCCTCCTCCTCCTCCTCCTTCTTCTTCTCCTTCCTTTTCCTCTTTTTCTCCTTCTTCTTCTTCCTCCTCCTCCTCTTCTTCCGCATATTTCCACGTCTTCCATTCTTTCCTTAATCTTTCCTCCGTTCTTCTTCCTGTTTTCCCCTCCCTCCTCCTCTTCTTCCTTCTCCTGTTCCTCCTCCGTTCTTCTTCCTGTTTTCCCCTCCCTCCTCCTCTTCTTCCTTCTCCTGTTCCTCCTCCGTTCTTCTTCCTGTTTTCCCCTCCCTCCTCCTCTTCCTTCTCCTGTTCCTCCTCCTTCATACTCCTCCATCTCCACCTCATCTTCTTTCCTTCCCCTTTTCTTTCTTTTCCTTCCCCCTTCCCTCCCTTCTTTCCATTCCCTTTCATTCCTCCAACTCCACCTTCTCCTCCTTCTCCATTTCTTCCTCTTCCATTACAATCCCCTTCACTTTCCCTTCACATCTCCCACTTCCTCCTCCTCCTCCTCCTCCTCCTCCACCTCTCATTTCTTCATCCTCTCTAGTTTTCGCTTCCTTTGTTTCCTCCATTCCCTTTTTTTATACTCCATCGAATTCATTTCCCTCTTCTTCTTCTCCGCCTCTTTCCTCCTCCTCCTCCTCTCAGCTGTGGGTTGTATCTCATCGGGAGCTAAATAACCCAGCGCGGAGATACAAATTTACTATGAGGCTGCGAGCGAAACTTTGCTTGCCGAGTTTATGAAAGACTGTAATGGAAGTCGACACAATGGGGGAGGGAGAGGGTTGAGAGGGTGGGTGGAGGGGAGATGAGTGTGTGCGGGGGGGCGTGTTGAGTGGGGTGACAACGGGGAATGAAAGGGAGAGGGATTGACCTTGAAACTGAGAGGGGAAAGAGTTTGTGTAAGGATGTGAGAGGGGAATGAATGAAAGGGTTGAGAGGGGAAGGAGAGGGGAGGGACAGGTGAGTGGGGTGTCAACGGGGAATGAAAGGGAGAGGGATTGACCTTGAAACTGAGAGGGGAAAGAGTTTGTGTAAGGATGTGAGAGGGGAATGAATGAGAGGGGAAGGATAGGGTAGGGACAGGTGAGTGGGGTGACGCGGGGAGGAATGAGTGGGGTCGAAACGGAAACTGAGAGGGCAGGGAAGAGTGTAAAGAGGGGTAAAAGGAAGGAAATTGAGAGGGGAAAAAAGTAAAAACATAAAAGGAAGGAATTTGAGAGGGAAAAAAAGTAAAAAAATAAAAGAAAGGAAACTGAGAGGGAAAAAACTAAAAACACAAGGAAGGAAATTGAGAGGGAAAAAAGTAAAGAGAGAAAAGGAAGGAAAATAAGAGGGAAAACAGGAAAGAGAGAAAAGGAAGGAAATTGAGAGGGAAAAAAGGAAAGAGATAAGGGGAAGGAAATTGAGAGGGTAAAAAGTAAAGAGATAAGGGGAAGGAAATTGAGGGAAAAAAGTAAAAAGATAAAAGGAAGGAAAATGAGAGGGAAAAAAGGAAAGAGAGAAAAGGAAGGAAATTGAGAGGGAAAAAATTGAAAACATAAAAAAGGAAATTGAGAGGGAAAAAAAAAAAACATAAAAGGAAGGAAATTGAGAGGGAAAAAAGTTAAAAAAAAAGAGGGTGAAGGCAAAAAAAAAAAAAAAGAAAGGGAAATGACCGAAAAAAAGGAGTAAGGAAGTGAGAGAAAGAAATGAGTGATAAATGAGAGAAAGGGGTGAAAAGGAGGATAAGAAGAGAGGAAGAGGGAAGTAGAAGAGAAAATAAATAAATAAAATAAAACAGAGAGAAAGAGGAAATAGGTAAGAAAGAGGACTAAAAGAAACTGAAAAAGCTAAAAGGAATAAGAGAAAGGAAAAGAAGATTCGAAAAGTTGGAAAATTAAAAAAAGGTGATAAAAGAAGGAAGAGACAGAGGAAAGAAGAAGAGAATAGGAGAGAAAAATGGAGGAAAAAGATGAGACCAAGAAAAATAGGGAGAGAGAGAGAGAGAGAGAGAGAGAGAGAGAGAGAGAGAGAGAGAGAGAGAGAGAGAGAGAGAGAGAGAGAGAGAGAGTGGGTGGACAGTGAGCAAGAGAGTAATGAGTGGGGGAGGAACAGGAGGAGGAGGAGGAGGAGGAGTGACAAACATAAGAGCAATGAGGTTAATAAAAAATAATAATAACTGCGTGGGAGAATAAAGAATTGAGAGAGAGAGAGAGAGAGAGAGAGAGAGAGAGAGAGAGAGAGAGAGAGAGAGAGAGAGAGAGAGAGAGATGGTAGGCTTGACGCGGAGGAGGAGGAAGAGGAGGGAAACGAGGAGGAGGAGGAGGAGGAGGAGGAGGAATAAGAGATAAAAAGGAATAGGCGTGGGAGGCGTGGAAGCGTGGTATGGCGTGGGAGGAGAGAGAGAGAGAGAGAGAGAGAGAGAGAGAGAGAGAGAGAGAGAGAGAGAGAGAGAGAGAGAGAGAGAGAGAGAGAGAGTGAGTGCGTGGGAAGAGAGCATTTCGAGGGAGTAAAGGCGAGAATAGCAAAAGAAGAATAAAGGGGAAGAGAAGCAAGGGGAAGAAAAAGGGAAAGGAAAAGGAAGAAAAAAGAAAAGGAAAAAAAGGCCATCATTTTCTAGTTTAATTTCAAGGTTGAGGAAAAAAAGAAAAAAAAGAAAAATTAATGCAAATTTATATAAACCCTAAAAAACTATAAGTAAAACAAATCGAGAGAGAGAGAGAGAGAGAGAGAGAGAGAGAGAGAGAGAGAGAGAGAGAGAGAGAGAGAGAGAGAGAGAGAGAGAAAACAATGGAAGGGAATACACGAAGTCGTTTTTATTTATTCAGATTCTTCCTCTCTGTCCTCCTCCTCCCACGCAAGCTCTAGTTCGACAGAAAGGAAGAAGGAGGAGGAGGAGGAGGGAGAGATGGATGGATGAAGGGAATGTTCCTCTCATCAGATACTGTTCATTGATGAGAGAGAGAGAGAGAGAGAGAGAGAGAGAGAGAGAGAGAGAGAGAGAGAGAGAGAGAGAGAGAGAGAGAGAGAGAATGTAGGGGAGAGTGGAAGAAAGGATGGAAGTAGGGAAGAAAGTGAAAAGGGAAAGAAAAGTAAGAGAAAAGGGAGGAGGGAAGGCTGGGAGGGAGGGATGTAATGGAGAGAAAAAGGAAGAATGAAGGGAAGGAAGTGAAATGGCAAGGAAAGAAAAGGGAGAAAGATAAGGAAGTGAAATAGAAAATGAGAAAAACAAGTCTTCATACAAAAGTGAAAACGAAGGAAAGGAAGGTATGGGAGAAAGGAAGGAAGGAAGAATGAAAAGAGGAAAGGAAATAAAGGGAAAGAAAAGGCAGGAAAAGAAAGTCGATTCAGAGAAGAGTGAAAACAAAAGGATGAAAGCAGGAAAGGAAGTGAAAAGGAAAAATAAATGCTGGAAAAAAAGATAGGAACTCGATGCTGATAGAGTAAAAACGAAAGCAGGAGAAAGGGAGGGATTGTGCGGAGAAAATAAAGGAAAAAGGGGGAAAGAAAGGGCAAGAAAGAAAGAAAATAAGTAGATGCTGGTTAATTCAAAACGAAGGAAGTAGAAAGGGAGGGATGTAAGGAAGAAAGGAAAAGGGAAAGGAAAAAGGGAAAGAAAGGGCAGGAAAGAAAATAAAAGTCGATGAACGAAAAAGGAAGGGAAGGATGTTGGTGAAAAAAAGGAAAAGGGAAAGGAAAAAGGGAAAAAAGGGACAGGAAAAGAAAAAAAAAAGATCCTGAAAATTTAAAAAACGAAAGAGGAAGGAATGGATGTAGCGGAGAAAAGAAAGAAAGAGGGAAATAAAAGGAAAAGGAAAGAGCGGGAAAAGAAAGAAAAGAACCCCATCCTGATACGTAACACACACACACACACACACACATACACGCGCGCGGCTGACACTCACTAATACAATTCTTCTTCGGGAGTTAATCGGCTCATATTCCTCCGTTACAAGTCTCGGGCGGCGGCAGATCCCTCGCGTCCCGCCCCCCGCGCTGCCGGCCGCAAAACTCACCATAACACGCCTTTTTACCTCCTCTATCCTCTCTGCACCGCCCCCTGACCACCCGCGAGCCGCTGCAACAAGAGATAAAGCGAGTGTCTTCCAAACGGGCGCGGGCCAAGCAAGGAAAGAGGCAGGAAAAAGGCAATAATCTCGGGAGGGCTAAATTTCGTATGGATCCGAGGCAGGCGTACCAACCTCCCCGCGTCCAGTTGTTGAGTTCTTCTTCTTCTCTCTCTCTCTCATCGCAAAACTGCTACTGATAATATGATTAGTCTCACGCTCCCGGGGTCAGTTTTGAGAGAGAGAGAGAGAGAGAGAGAGAGAGAGAGAGAGAGAGAGAGAGAGAGAGAGAGAGAGAGAAGCTTATCGTCACACTTCCGGTTCCCTGTATGATTAGGTGTCCATAATAATAATAATAATAATAATAATAATAATAATAATAATGTATCTGAAAATCTATGGTTATTTTTGTATATATTCAATCAGTAACATCTATTGTCTTCTTCGTATTTATATTTACCATTCTAAACACTTTTTTCCTCCTTTATTTCATCAACTCGGTAATTTACTTATTTTTTCCCTTTCCCCTTCATCATTGGCACCCTTTCCTTCTTCTCCGTTCTTATCTCCATATCCTCCTTTCATTATCTCTTAACTTCAATTTCTCTCTTTTAGCTTCGATTCTCATGTTCTTATTCACATCTAAAATTAACCTCTCTTTTTGCCCATCATGTATTCTTTCTTACATAGGAGCAAACAAGCAGTGATTAGCGGGCTTTTATTTCCTCATTTATCCTAACCCTTGAGCTGCTTCCTTTACAATAAAATAAAAAAATCATTGGTAGTTGCGGTTTTCGTATATCTCTTAATCTAGTTGCGGTTTCCTTGCATCTCCTAATCGAGTCGCGGCTTTTTGCTTAATCCTCAGTTGCTATTTTTTTTCCCCGCCTTTGTCTGGTCCGGAGTTGCGGGTTCATTGCTTGGCTGCTCTTCAGGATTTCAATATGTCAAGGCTGTTGGTGGGAGAGCGGACCCGGACGCAGAGAGGAAGAGAGGGAGAGGGAGGCAGGGCGTGGAGAGAAGGGGAAGGAGGAGGAAGGGAGAGGAAGGGAGAGGAGGACTGGGAGAGGTAGGAAGGAAGGGAAGGGAAGGGAAGGGAAGGGAAAGGAGAGGAGGATTGGTTGAGGTAGGATGGAAGGGAAGGGAAGGAAAGGAAGGGAGGATTAGGAGAGGTAGGAGGGAAAAGAAGGGGAGGGAAGGGGAAAAAAGGAATGGAGAGGAAGGAGGGAAGGGAAGGGAAGGGAGAGAGGGAGAGAAGGATGCGAGGTAGGATGTTGAGGGTGGAGAATACAATATCCTCCCCCCCCCTCTCTCTCTCTCTCTCTCTCTCTCTCAATTAGCAGGAAACAATGACGAAACGATACGGGGGAAAATAAAGCCAAACATCAAGGCGACTCGTGAATTAAAGTTTGGTAGGAAGTGTAGCTTTAACGGGGTGAGGGAGGCGAGGTGTAGAGAGAGCGAGAGCAGCGGTGTGGCCTGCCTGTGCGTGTGTGTGTGTGTGTGTGTGGAATGGTTAGGCGTGGCGGTGATGTGTATCGTGTGGCAAGAGGAGGAGGTGGTTGTGGCCCGTGTGTGTGTGTGTGTGTGTGTGTGTGTGAAGGTGTGAATGGGTGAGTGGCGAACCTGAGATGTGATTAACAGGCTTCACAGGTAAAACAATTAAGGATGTGGAAGTTAAACACGGGAAAAGAGAAGGAGGAAGAGGAGCAAGAGGAGGGAAGGAAAGTAACAGGACAGGGGAAGTGAAAAGGAAGAAAGGGATAAGAAAGGTTGGAAAAAGTGGAAGAAGTAAGGAGGAGGAGGAAGAGGAGGAGGGAAGAAAAGTAATAATGGGATAAGAGATGTATGATAAAATGTAGGAAGGAATGGAAGAAGAGGGGGAGGTAAGAAAAGTGACAAGGGAAGCGAAAAGGAAGAAAGGGATAAGAAATGTATGTAAAAGTATTGGAAGAAATGGGAGTAGAGGAGGGGAAGGGAGAGGAGGAGGGAGAAAGGTAGAAATGGAAACGAAAGGGAAGAGAAGTATAAGAACAGTATGCAAAAATGAAGGAAGAAATGGAAGAAGTAGAGGAGGAGACTGAGGAGGAAGAGGGAGGAAGAGCAACACACACACACACACTCACACACACACACGCACACACACCAGCACCGGAAGACGTCTAGATTTAAAAATATAGAATTCCATTGTTGCCTCGGTGGCTGGGGCGCGTTTCCTCCCCCCACCCCCCCTTTTCTCTCCCTCCCTCCCTCCCGTCTGCACAACTTCATTTCCGTTTCATTTAAGAAGCTGGTGAGAGAGAGAGAGAGAGAGAGAGAGAGAGAGAGAGAGAGAGAGAGAGAGAGAGAGAGAGAGAGAGAGAGAGACGACTTTTATTCATCTCTCCCACCCGCATCCTTTTCTCCTTTCCTTCCTCCTCTCTTTTTTTCGTTCTCTCTCATTTTCTTTGATCTCTAAGTTTCTCCATTCTCTCTCTCTCTCTCTCTCTCTCTTCCTTTTCTCTTTCTCACTTTCTCTTCTTCACCCTATCACTCTCTCCTCTCTTTATTCATTATTTTTAATTTTTGTCTTATCTCTCTCAGCTGCAAGGAGAAGGAGGGAAGGAGAGAGGGAAGGATAGCTGGAAAGAGGAGAGGGAGGTAACAGAGGAAAGGGAAGGGAAAGGAAAGACATGGTAACGAAGAGAAGGGGAGGAGGAAGGGAAGCAAAGACTGGAAAGGAGATAACAGAACGTAGAGGAAAGGGAAGGGAAGGGAAGGGAAGGCAGGGTAAGGTAAAGTAAGATATGGGAAGGACGGAAGATAAGGGAAGGAAAGGGAGGGAAGGACTGGATATTATTACCAAGCAACACAATACAAAGCAACACGCGGCAACACGGGTTAACACAGCGTTGGTTAGCGGAGCGGCGCCTCACGATAGCGGAACACGGGATTAACACAGCGTGACGAGGCGCAACCTGACGCTGTTAAGGAAAATGGGATTGGCTGAAGAATGTTTTAAGTGTGGGAGGAGAGAAGATGGAGGAGAAATATATAGAGATAAATGATGTAAATGAGAAAAGGAAAGAGAAGGAGACTGAAGGAAAAAAAGATAGTTAAGAAATAAATGATAATGTAAACAAAAAAAGAAGAGAAGATGAAAGGAAAAAAAAGATTGAAGGATAAAAAGATAGTGAAGAAATAAATTATGATATTAAACAAGAAAAGGAAAGAAAAAGAGATTGATGGAGGAAAGAGCTGTCTGTGAGAGAGAGAGAGAGAGAGAGAGAGAGAGAGAGAGAGAGAGAGAGAGAGAGAGAGAGAGAGAGATAAAGGCAAGCAAGATAATGTCAACAAACAGCGAACTATTTATAACAGAGGGTGTTTACGTGGACTGTGAAGGAGAGAGAGAGAGAGAGAGAGAGAGAGAGAGAGAGAGAGAGAGAGAGAGAGAGAGAGAGAGAGAGAGAGAGAGAGAGAGAGAGAGAGAGGGGCTGGATTAAAATAAATAGAAAAAATAAATATAAAAAAACAAATTGAGGAGAAAAAAATGAAAGGGATGAAAATGTGGGGTAAAATTAGCCTTACCAGAGAGAGAGAGAGAGAGAGAGAGAGAGAGAGAGAGAGAGAGAGAGAGAGAGAGAGAGAGAGAGACCTGGAGGGAAAGTAATGAGAGTGATGGGCAGGTAAGGTGGGAGAGGTGTGAAAGGTAAGATAAATGATCGGAAAGGTAAGGTAGGTGAGGCAGGTGAGATACACACGCCAGAAATATAATGGGGAAGAAAGTGAAAGTGGTGTATAGGTAAACTGGATGGGGGAAAGTAAGTGGTAATGAGTGAGGTAATGAATCGGAGTTAATAGAAAGGAAGGAAAAGGAAACTTGGGAAAGGTAAATGAAACAAGCAGGTAAGACATGAATGGCTGGTATTGTTAGGTAGAGGGAAATAAGAGTGATAATGATTGAGGTAAAAAGTAGATACTAACTGAAAGGAAGGAAAGGAAACTGGGGTAAGGTAAATGAAGCAGATAGGTAAGACATGAATGACTGGTATTAAGGTAAGAAAGTATTGTTAGGTAAGGGTAAATAAGGGAGTTAATGACTGAGGTAATTAGTAGATCTTAATTAGAGGAAGAAAAAGAAACTGGGGAACGGAAAATGAAAAAAAAAAGGAGGACATGAATGAATGATGTTGAGGCAAGAAAGTATTGTTAGGTAAAGGTAAATACGGGAGTTAATGATTGAGGTAATTAGTAGATGTTAATTAGAGGAAGAAAAAGAAACTGGAAAACGGCAAATGAAAAAAAAGTAGGACATGAATGAATGATGTTGAGGTAAGAATGTATTGTTAGGTAAGGGGAAATAAGGGAGTTAATGACTGAGGTAATTAGTAGATCTTAATTAGAGGAAGAAAAAGAAACTGGGGTAAGATAAATGAAAAAAAAAAGATAAGACATGAATGAATGATGTTGAGGTAAGAAAGTATTGTTAGGTAAAGGTAAATACGGGAGTTAATGATTGAGGTAATTAGTAGATGTTAATTAGAGGAAGAAAAAGAAACTGGGGAACGGTAAATGGAAAAAAAAGATAAGACATGAATGAATTTTGTTAAGGTGAGAATGTAGTGATAAGTAAGGGAAATTGAGCGTGCTAAATAGTAAGTTAATAAATAGATGGTAACCGAGAGGAAGGAAATGGGGAAAAGATAGATGAAAAAAGGAAAAAAGTACAGGTTTAAGTATACTGAGGAAGGAAAGCTTTGGGGGGCCTTAGTTATTATATGAGAAGATAGGTAAAAGGGAAATAATGACAAAAGAACATTAAAAAGAAAATACAGACGGTGAGAAAAGAGTCATAAAGTGTAATTGGGAGAGAGAGAGAGAGAGAGAGAGAGAGAGAGAGAGAGAGAGAGAGAGAGAGAGAGAGAGAGAGAGAGAGAGAGAGAGAGAGAGAGAGACGCTAGATTAAAATATAGAAAATAAATATAAAAAACGCAAATTGAGGAGGAAAAATGAAAGGGATGAAAATGGAGGATGAAATTAGCCTTACCAGAGAGAGAGAGAGAGAGAGAGAGAGAGAGAGAGAGAGAGACCCATTATCTCATATGATTTAGTGACACACACACACACACACACACACACACTTATAAGAACATAAGAACGTAAGGAGTCTGCAAGAGGCCGGTCGGCCTATACAAGGCAGTCAAGGTTCGTTGTGTGTGTGTGTGTGTGTGTGTGTGTGTGTGTGTGGAGAGAGAGAGAGAGAGAGAGAGAGAGAGAGAGAGAGAGAGAGAGAGAGAGAGAGAGAGAGAGAGAGAGAGAGAGAGAGAGAGAGAGAGAGAGAGAGAGAGAGAAACTGCCATCACTCCAAAATTTAGTAGACTAATCATTCTCTATCTCTCTCTCTCTCTCTCTCTCTCTCTCTCTCTCTCTCTCTCTCTCTCTCTCTCTCGCCAAGCTAAACCTCTGATAAAGCCTAAGAGATGCATCAATAATGAGCCGAGATAAGATAACCGAACCATAGAAAAGATAAGATATTAGAGACACCACGAACACGGAAAACGGAAGATGATCACATTAGAAAGAAAACGAGATGAGAGTGATAAAGAAGAGAATGGGAGGCGAATGGAAGGATAATGGGAAGGAAAGAAATGCAAGACGAATTTGAAAGGAGGATGATACGGAAGAAAACGAGATGACAGTTAGAAAGAAGAAAATGGGAAGTGAATGGAAGGACAATGGGGAGGAAAACAATGGAAGACAAATTTGATAAGATGATACTGTAAGGAAGAAAACGAGATGGAGGTGAAAGGAAGGAAAATGGGGAGAAAAACAATGGAAGACGAATCTGATAAGAAGATGATAATGCAAGGAAGACAACGAGGTGAGTTATAGAGAGGAAAATGGGAGGAAATGGGAAGAAAAACAATGGAAGACGAATTTGATGGGAAGATAAGGAAGAAAACGAGATGAGTAAGAAGAAAATGAGAGAAAGATGGAAGAAAAAAAAAGGAAAATGAAAGAGAAATCTGTTAGAAGATGATAAGGAAAAAGAGAAAACACTAATAAAGAAAATGAAGGAAAATGAGAACTAAAGAGAAGATGAATTTGAAAGGAAGATAATAAAGAAAAGATGATTATAATATGGAAGAAAACGAGATGAAGTTGAATTTGATATAGATAAAAAAGGGAAAATGATTGTAATATGAAAGTAAACGAGATGAAGTTGAATTTGAAAGGAAGATAATAAAGGGAAAATAACTATAATATGGAAGAAAACGAGATGACAGTCATAAAAGAAGAAAACGGAAGGAAAATGGAAAAAAGACAAAGGAAGTTGAAGTTGATAGAATTGAGTAATGGACTGAAAAGAGAGATAACAGACGGACTAATACACAAACTAAAGGAACATTAAATAAAAGGAGAGATAAAAGATAAGAGGAGAGAGAGAGAGAGAGAGAGAGAGAGAGAGAGAGAGAGAGAGAGAGAGAGAGAGAGAGAGAGAGAGAGAGAGAGAGAGAGAGAGAGAGAGAGAGAGAGAGAGAGAGAGAGAGAGAGAGAGAGAAACAAGACAGACCAGCAGACAGACAGACAGACAAATAGACAAAAAACAGACCGACAAACAGACATAGAGACAAACAGACAGACAGACAGACAGACAGACAGACAAACAGACAGACTGAACAGGGAATTCACCTCCACACAATTTTGATCTAGAGGTTTATGGTCTGAAGGTCAACATAGCTAATTTGAGAGAGAGAGAGAGAGAGAGAGAGAGAGAGAGAGAGAGAGAGAGAGAGAGAGAGAGAGAGAGAGAGAGAGAGAGAGAGAGAGAGAGAGAGAGAGAGAGAGAGAGAGAGAGAGAGAGAAACCCAGACTTCACCAGACTAGACACACACACACACACACACACACACACACACACACACAGATGATGACAAACTGTGAAATATAAACAAAAGGTTACGAGAAAAAAGGAAAGAAATACAAGAAAAGAACAACAAAAACTGATACGAGAGAGAGAGAGAGAGAGAGAGAGAGAGAGAGAGAGAGAGAGAGAGAGAGAGAGAGAGAGAGAGAGAGAGAGAGAGAGAGAGAGAGAGAGAGAGAGGAAATATGAGGAGGGAGGGTGTGGTGAAGACTTCAAGAGGAGGAAGAGGAGGAGGAGGAGGAGGAAAAAGAAAGAAAGGAGGTGAGGAGAGAGGGAGTGAGAGAAAAATGAAACAGGGGGAGGAGACAAGAAAACAAGAAAAAAAAAAGAATGGAGGGAGATGAAGGGAGATGAAGAGAGAGAGAAGGGGAAAAGGAAAAAGGGAGTGACGTGATAAAGGTAAAAAAGAGTATAAGGTAACGGAGTAGAAAGTTAAGGAAAGGAGGGAAAGAGAATTGAGAAAGATAAGGAGAGAGAAATTTAGAGAAAAGAGGGAGGGAAATATGAGGAGAGGCAGAAAGGGGACAATGAAGGGTGGAGAAAAGAGAGAGAGAGAGAGAGAGAGAGAGAGAGAGAGAGAGAGAGAGAGAGAGAGAGAGAGAGAGAGAGAGAGAGAGAGAGAGAGAGAAGCTATGGAAAAAAAGAGAAAGAGTTGGAAAAGGGAGTGTCAGTAGTGAGAGAGAGAGAGAGAGAGAGAGAGAGAGAGAGAGAGAGAGAGAGAGAGAGAGAGAGAGAGAGAGAGAGAGAGAGAGAGAGAGAGAGAGAGAGAGAGAGAGAGAGAGAGAGAGAGAGAGAGAGAGAGAGAGCAAGCAACAGCGCACCTTTATCAAGCGTACACCGTTGGGTCCTTCCTTCCCTTAGGCCGAGAGAGAGAGAGAGAGAGAGAGAGAGAGAGAGAGAGAGAGAGAGAGAGAGAGAGAGAGAGAGAGAGAGAGAGAGAGAGAGAGAGAGAGAGAGAGAGAGAGAGAATTGAGAGACGCGAGCAGGAAAAAAAAAGATAAAGAAGGACAATGTAGGAAAAAGAAAAAAAAGAAAAGGCAAAAAGGAAAAGGAAAAAAAATAGTTCGGTGCTTGGAGGAAAAAAAAAGAGGAAGGAGGAAAAGAAACATGGATGAAAGAGGGAAAAGAGGAAAGAATGGATAGGGAGGAGGAAAAGAGGAAAAAACATGGAGGATAGGGAGAAAAGAGGAAAGGATGGAGAGGAAGAATAGGAGAATAAACGAAGGGAGGAAAAGAAATGAAAAGGAAAAAGAGTAAGGAAAGAGGAAAGGAAAAAGGGGAAAGACGGATGGAGAGGAAAAAAAGGAGTAAAAATAGGGGAGAAAAGAGAAAGATAAGAAAGAAGGAAAGGAGGGAACGAAAGAAGGGAAGAAAAGGAGAGGAAAGAAAGACGCGAGATAGGAGGAAAATGAGAAGACAGTGAGTAGGAAGAAGGAAATAACTTGGATGAAAATAAAAAAAATAAAAGATGTGAAGAAGAATGTTCAAGGAAAGAGAAATTCATGGAAAAGTGAAGCAGAAAGAGGAGGAGGAGGAGGAGGAGGAGGAGGAGGAGGAGGGAGATGGAGGAGGAGGACGAAGAGGAGGAAGGCGTAGAAGAAAGAATAGGAGGAGGAAGAGGAGGGAGATAGAAGAGGAGGAAGGGGTTGAAGGAAGAATAGAAGGAGAAAGAGGAGGGACATTTGGAGAAGAAGAAGGAGGAGGAGGAGGAGGAGGAAAAAAATACTAAGAATACAAGAATAAAGAATGGAGGGAAATGGATATGTTGGATTATGCTCTCTCTCTCTCTCTCTCTCTCTCTCTCTAACGGGAACTGATAATCTTCTCATTAATATTTCTCAAACTCAACATAATTTCTCTACTCATTTCTATTACGCTTTTTATCAACCTAAAATAAATAGGAAAATAGGAAAAAGGGGAAAAAGGTAATGACTATTTTCCCGGAATTTAAAAGTTTAAGTAATTCATGACAATATTTTTTTTCCCTTTGTAATATTAATCAAGATCGAATCCTCAAAATTACCTTCCACTGCAAGTTCCTCCTCTTCTTCTTCCTCCTCCTCCTCCTCTCTTCCATGAATTTCTCCTTCCTTCAACATTCTTCTTTACATAATTTAGTTTTTTTTTTCCTTTTTATCCATGTTTATTCTCCCCTCCTTCCTACTCACTGTCTTCTCATTTTCCTTCTTTCTCGCGTCTTTTTCTCCTTCTTCCCTTCTTCATTTCGCCTCACCTCTTTTCTCTTCCTTATTTTTACTCTTTTACCCTTCGCTCTGTCTTCCTTTCCTTCTTTTCTTACTCCCTTTCCTTTTTCCGTTTTGCTTCTTTATCATTACTTCTCTTCCTCTTTTCATTTTCTTTTCCCTTCCTGATTTTTACTCTTTTTCCCCTTCATCTGTCTCCCTTCTCTTCTTTTCTTACTCCCTTTCCTTAATCCGTTTCTCTTTATATTCGTTTCTCTTCCTCCTTTCCCTCTCTCTTAATGACACCTCTTTTCTCTTCTCTCCTTTCCCTTCTTTTCCTCTTATATTTTCCTCTTTTCTTATTCTTTTTTTTTAGTCACTTCCTCGTTTCCCTCGCTCTTAATGACACCTCTTTTCTCTTCTCTCCTTTCCCTTCTTTTCCTCTTATATTTTCCTCTTTTCTTATTCTTTTTTTTTAGTCACTTCCTCCTTTCCCTCGCTCTTAATGACACCTCTTTTCTCTTCTCTCCCTTCCCTTCTTTTCCTCTTTTCTTATTACGATTTTCTTTAGTCACTTCTCTTCCTCCTTTCCCTTTCTCTTAAAAACACTTACCAGCCATTCTCTTTTACTTTCTTATTTCCTTCATTTGTCTCACTTCTCTTCTTTCCCTTAACCCTTTTCTTATTCCATTTTTCTTCCTTATTTTCACTTCTCTTCCTCCTTTCCCCCTCTCTTAATGACCCTCCATCAGCCAGTCTCTCAAATTAATTAGTGATATCAGGTGCTTATTTATGCCTCGAGAGATAAGCGTCTGCATCTTATCATCCGCTTCCTTTGTCTCTTTCCCTTCCTTTCTTCTTCTTCCTCTTCTTTATCCTCCTCCTCCTCCTCTTCCTCTTTTGGTCCTCCGAGGCTTCTGCATTTTCTAATTAAAACTTACCTTTCCTGTCCCGTGTCACTTTCACTATCCCAGGTGGACTCTCTCTCTCTCTCTCTCTCTCTCTCTCTCTCTCTCGCGTCAGCATCATCACCATACCTTCATTATCATCACAATCACCACGAGAACCATAATATTATCGCCCTCATTATCACATTCACTATTATAGCCAATTCAACCTTCATCACCATCATCTGCCTCACCATCACCACCTCACTATCATTTTCACTATCACTATCAATACTACCACGACTACTTCCTTTACCATCATCTTCATCAATCTCCTTAACACTACTGCAAACACCGGCATCACTATCACCCTCACTATCATTATTTTCACTATCACCACACTGGCCACCATCTTCATAACTTTGCCTGGGCCTTGACAACCGCCATTACCATCATCACCCTCATTATCAAAACTGCATCACCATCACCTTTACAACTGAATCACTATCAAATCACTATCGTTATTACACGCAAAATGAAGGGTGGAAGAAAGAGGAAAAGAGGAGAGAGAGAAAGCATAAAGAAAGGAAGGATATGAGAAACAATAAAGAGGGAATTAAGTAAAAGGAAAAATATTGAAGGAGGAGAAAAAAAAGAGGGAGAGCAGAGGAAGAATGGAGGAAAGAGGAAAAATGAGAGAAAGAATAGAGAGAGGAGGGAGATAAGAGAGCAAGAAAAAGGAAAAAATAGAGAAAAAGAACAGAGGGAGATAAAGAATGAGAGAGAGAGAGAGAGAGAGAGAGAGAGAGAGAGAGAGAGAGAGAGAGAGAGAGAGAGAGAGAGAGAGAGAGAGAGAGAGAGAGAGAGAGAGAGAGAGAGAGAGAGGAAAACAATGGAGAGGAAAGGAGAGGACAGAGAGCATAGAGAGGAGGGAGAGGAGAAGCAATAGAGAAAATCAGTGAAAGGAAAAATAAAAAAGGAGAAAAATAAAAGAGGGAGAGAAATGAGGGAAAAGAGAAAGAGGGAGAGAGAGGGAAGCAATGGAGAGAAAAGAAGAGAGAGATGAGAAACAAAAGAGAAGGACAGACAGTTAAAGGAAAAGTGAAGGAAGAGAGGAGAAAGAAAAGAGGGAGAAGGAAAAAAGGAAAAGAGAAAGAGGGAAGCAATGGAGAGGAAAGAAGAGGAGAGAGATGAGAAACAAAAGAGAGGGAAAGACAGTAAATGAAAAAATGAAGGAAGAGAAGAGAAAAAGAAAAGAGGGAGAGAAGAGGAAGAAACAATCACAATCGCCATCACCACCAACACCTTCGTCTTCACCTGTAAACCATCCCATTAATTTATCAAGGTGTAAGGTAACGCCTCACCTGACCCCCCTTCTCACCTGTCTCATTAGTTCCCAAGAGACCCTTCCCACCTCGAGATAGGTCACGGAAGATCAGGTCAGGTCAAGTTAGGGTAGGTTAGGTTAGGTCAGAACCCGAGGTCATCTTGCGTTAGAAAATAAATAAAAAAAAAAGATAAGGGCAGGTGAGGTCTTACTTTAGGAAATATAAATAAAAAAGGTAAGAGCATGTGAGGTCAGGTTAGGTCAGGGACCGAGGTCATCTTACGTTAGGAAATATAAATTTAAAAAAGAGATAATTTACTTTGATACCGGGTGTAGAAATTATAAAAAAGTGTTGAGGTGAGGTCAGGTGAGGTCAAGCGAGGTCATCTTACGTAAGGAAATACTATTAAAAAAAAAAGATAATTTACTTTGAAACCGAGTGTGAAACTTATAAAAAGTAAGAGGGAAGAAAGAAGGGATGGAAGGCAAGAGAGAAAAGGAGGGAAGTAAAATGGAAAGAAAGAATGGGAAGATGAATGAAGAAAAGAGGGAGGGAGGGATGGAAGGAGGAAAAGAAGGGAGGAAAAGGCGGAGGAAAGTAGAGTGAAATAGTGCGAGGGTAAGAACGTGTGTGTGTGTGTGTGTGTGTGTGTGTGTGTGTGTGTGTGTGTGTGTGTGTGTGTGTGTGTGTGTGTGTGTGTGTGTGACGTAACAAAGAGGAGGAAAGGAAGAAAGAAGAGAACATGAGTAAAGACAAAGAGGGAAAAAAAGGAGCAAAGGAGATAAGAAGAAAAAGAAAGGGAAGGAAAAAGAAGGAAAAGGAAAAGCGGAAGGGAAGGATCAGAAAATAGGAAAAGAAAAAAAATCGGGAAAGAAGGAAAGAGAGAAGGAACAAAGAGAATAATGAGAGGAGAGAGAGATAGGGAAAAAACAAACGAAGTAGAACAAAGAATTGAAGGAAAGGAAATTAAAAAAAGCGAAGGGAAGGATCGGAAAATAGGAAGAGAGAGAAACGGACAAAAGGGAAGAGAGGAAGATAGATAAATAGATAGATAGATAGAGAGAGAGAGAGAGAGAGAGAGAGAGAGAGAGAGAGAGAGAGAGAGAGAGAGAGAGAGAGAGAGAGAGAGAGAGAGAGAGAGAGAGAGAGAGAAGTAAAGAGGGGAGGAAGAGAAAAATAGTGAAGAGGTGGGGTAGAACGAGAGAAGGAATAAAATATATTGTACTGAGAGAGAGAGAGAGAGAGAGAGAGAGAGAGAGAGAGAGAGAGAGAGAGAGAGAGAGAGAGAGAGAGAGAGAGAGAGAGAGAGAGAGAGAGAGAGAGAGAGAGAGAGAGAGAGAGATTTCAATAATAATTTAATCCTCACTTTACTTCACAACCAGATAGCAACACAATTCCCTCCCTTTCTTTTTCTCTCCCTCCCTCTCTCTCTCTCCTTCTCTCCCTCTGGACTTTCTATCATCCTTTACATCTTACATTTTCCCTTTGGTTCTTTTCTTTAATGCCTCTCTTCCCTTTAAAAATCTCCTCGCAAACTTTCCTCCCTTCCCTCTCCCTCCCTCCCTTTCTCTCTCCCTCCCTCAGGCGCGCACACACACACACACACACACACACGCACACACACACTGAAGTAGGTCTCTCAATTTTTTCTTTCCATTTTTTTATTTCTAAAAACACACAATATTTCCAGGGGTGTGTTAGTTTGACCTAGAGAGAGAGAGAGAGAGAGAGAGAGAGAGAGAGAGAGAGAGAGAGAGAGAGAGAGAGAGAGAGAGAGAGAGAGAGAGAGAGAGAGAGAGAGAGAGAGAGAGAGAGAGAGAGAGAGAAAAACTAACACTCCCTCAAGATTATTTACACAACACATCTGATTAAACACAATCTAAGACTTTGTTGGATTGTATTAATATCTTTCTCTATTGTTCTTCCTCTGTTTCTCTTCTTCAATCTTTTGTCTCCTCATTTTTCCTCCTTTATTCTGTTTTTATCTCTTCTTCCTTCATTTCTCTTCTCACTGTCACCTTTGTCTTTCCTAATTTTTTGTCCATTTCATTTTTTCTTTTTTTTCTCTTCGGTTTTTTTTCTTTCTCCTTCCTTCTTATCCTTCTCTCTTTTTTTTTATATTTTTTTCTTTTGTATCTTTCCTAATTTTCTGTTTATCTCTTTTTTTCTTTTCTTTTTCTTCTAGTTTTTTCTCTCATTATTTCTTTACTTCATATCTATCTCTTTTTTCCCTCTTTTCTCTTCTCATTTATTTTTCTTTTATAATTTCCTTACTTCATATCCTTCTCTAGTTTCCTCTCTTCTCTTTTCCTTTTCTTTTCACTTTTTTCTACATTCGCATTCATAATAAAACGAAGGAAAATCTACGTCTCTCTCTCTCTCTCTCTCTCTCTCTCTCTCTGGTAAGGTTAATTTCATCCTCCATTTTTGTCCCTATCCTTTTTTGTCCTCAATTTGCTTTTTAATTTAATTTTCTGCTTATTTTAGTCTACCCCCCCCCCCTCTCTCTCTCTCTCTCTCTCTCACAAAACAAAACACTTCCTTTGTCTTTCACTCTCAATCCTCATAACTCAAAACTCTTCGCCATAACGATTAACGTAAACACATTAATAAACGCGGGAAACTTTCAACGTTAATCACTAGACGCTTCGTTATGAGGGTGAAGTGTTTATCGCTATCTGCTAATCATCGCCTGTTTATTATCGCTATCTCTCTCTTCGCTGTGAACGTTAGCGCTGTAGCCATCCATCTCGCCCCATCCCATCCCGTTCCATCCCGTCCCGTCCCGTCCCATCGTTGTGTTGCTTTACTGTTTTTATGTGAGAATGAGTGAATCTGATGATGTCGGGAGCTCGTAAATGCGAAGGTGGGTGGTGGGTGGAGAGAGGTGGAAATAAGTTAAAAGTACGTGGGTGTAGGTGGTGATGGGAAGGGGTAGGAAGGAGGGAGGGGAGGGAGAATACGGGTAATGTTAGTAAGGTATGTATGGGAAGGGGAGATGAGTTAATACTGTGGCGGGGGAGATTAAATTGTTACGGGGGGAGGGGGGATAAGCAAGCTCACAAATCCGACAAGGCTTTCGTGGGACTTCTGGGTATTTCCATGGGTACTTTAATGAACCTGGCGGTAGTTTGACAATGCCTCTATAACATGAACGTATAAAACTACTCACAGTAACTCACTTAAACCCGATTAGTACCCTATTTTTAAACATTTCATGTGATTACTAGGTATTTCCATGGGTACTTTTATGACCCTGGTGGTAGTTTGACAAAGCCTCTATAACATGAACCTACAAAACGACTCACTAGAACCCAACTAGTACCCTATTTTTAAACATTTCGTGGGATTTCTGGGTATTTCTATAGGTTCTTTTATGACCCTGGTGGTAGTTTGACAAAGCCTCTATAACATGAACCTACAAAACGACTCACTAGAACCCAACTAGTACCCTATTTTTAAACATTTCGTGGGACTTCTGGGTATTTCTATAGGTTCTTTTATGACCCTGGTGGTAGTTTGACAAAGCCTCTATAACATGAACCTACAAAACTACTCATTAGAAGCCGATTAATCTCCTTCTCGTCCTTTGTAAATACTTGCTCTGAGTCGGACCTTAAACTTTTACCTGTCCCCTCTTTTGCCACCTGCGCTATGCCGACAGGTGGCTAAGAATACCTGTGTGTGTGTGTGTGTGTGTGTGTGTGTGTGTGTGTGTGTGTGTGAGAGAGAGAGAGAGAGAGAGAGAGAGAGAGAGAGAGAGAGAGAGAGAGAGAGAGAGAGAGAGAGAGAGAGAGAGAGAGAGAGAGAGAGAGAGAGAGAGAGAGAGAGAGAGAGGGGAAAGGAATTGAGTGAGGAGTGGGAGCGGAGGAGAAAAGAAGGAGAGGGAGAGGGGAGGAGAGAGAGTGAGAGGGATAGAGATGAGAGGAAGAGATTGGAGGAAATATGAGCCATCAGATATTTTGAGAGAGAGAGAGAGAGAGAGAGAGAGAGAGAGAGAGAGAGAGAGAGAGAGAGAGAGAGAGAGAGAGAGAGAGAGAGAGAAATATGCTTTACCCGCAAGCTTTGAAATGTATAAACTTTTTTCTACCTAAAGTGTACAAGGGGATTGAGCTGAACGTCTGAGTGCGTTACAAAGTGTGTGTGTGTGTGTGTGTGTGTGTGTGTGTGTGTGTGTGTGTGTGTGTGTGTGTGTGTTGGCATTCAATCGACTACTATTTACATGTCTGACAGCGTGAGGGAATTTGATTAAGCCATTAAGTGAACTCATAGAAAGCAAAGGGGAATCGACGCGCCATTGCAGGGGATTCGAATCTGATTTTAAGGACTTGAAGAGAAGATAAAGACGAAACCCTCAAGAGAAATTACCTAACGTGTATGGGATAGAAGAGAGAATAGAAGATAATGGAAGAGAATGGAAATGATGAGTGAGAATTAGAACTTGAACACAGAATAAAGAAGAACCGATGAAGTGAAATGACCAAACGTGTGAAGGAATAGAAGTAAGAATAGAAGAAAAAAGAATGGAAGTGATGAGTGAGAATGACAACTTGAACACAGAATAAAGAACCGATGGAGACAAATGACCAAAAGTATTTAAGCGATAGAAACGTGAATAAAAGAGCAGAGAGAAGTGAGAATACATAGGAATACATAGGAAGAACAGACACCAGAAGACCTGTCGGTCTATGGCGAGGGTGTCTGTTTACTACCGCTACTACTAGTAATCTACGTGTGGTAGGACAGGACAGAATAGATAAGGCTCTTCCCCACCCACCTCTCCCTCCGGCAACGTGCCGGCAGGAAATAGTTAGAAGAGAACACCATGTACCTTTAAGGAAGTACCAGTAACCTGTCACCACAAAAAAAAAAAAAAAAAAAAAAAAAAAAGTTAACGAGTGAGTGGATTAAAGCGAGCCTCCTGTGAACGTGTCAGGTACTTAGGGCTGAATACTTTAAAACGACATAAAGGGATTCGAATACTTAAGAAATGGAATAAAAGGAATTAAACCCTATAAAAAAGAAGTTGATTTACGAGTTAGCGGATTAAAGTGAACCTCATATAAGCATACGTGTCAGGTACTCCGGATTGAATACTTTTAAAAGAACAAAAAAAGGATCTCAATGTTTACAAAAGAAATAAAGCGGCTAAAACCATAAAAAAGCCAGTTAGTTTACGAGTGAGCGGAATAAAGCGAGCCTCGTAAAAGCGTGTCAGGTACTCAGGGTTGAATACCTTAAATGGACATAAAGGGATTTGAACGCTTACAGAAGGAATAAAGTGACTTAAAACCCTGAAAAAAAGAAGTTAGTTTACGAGTGAGCGGATTAAAGCGAGCCTTGTGTAAGGGTGTCAAGTACTACAGGTTGAATACTTTAAAACGACATAAAGGGATTCGAATACTTAAGAAATGGAATAAAAGGAATTAAATCCTACAAAAAGGAAGTCAGTTTACGAGTAAGCGGATTAAAGCGAGCCTCGTGTGAGCGTGTCAAGTATTTAGGGCTGAATACTTTAAAACGACATAAAGGGATTCGAATACTTAAGAAATGGAATAAAAGGAATTAAACCCTACAAAAAGAAGTTAGTTTACGAGTAAGCGGATTAAAGCGAGCCTCGTGTGAGCGTGTCAAGTACTCCGCGCTGAATACTTTAAAAGGAGCGAAGGATCAATTTACCTTTTCTGCGAAGAGCCGCGAGTTTAGAGGCAAATTGGCGGAGAGGGAGGGAGAGCGTGCGAGGCGAAAGGGTGGCGGCGCGAGTGTTTCGAAATGAAGTCTAAATATGAAAGGAAGAAAGGAAGGAAGGATGGGAAAGAGGTCAGGAGGAAGGGAGTAAAGGAAAGAGAGAGACAGAGAAATATAAAGTGGGTAGTTAAAATAGAGATATATATAGATAGAAGTGAGTGAACTGTGTGTATTATTAAACGCTGCCGACTCTCACATCAAGTATTCACACAGGCCAAGAAGGAGATTAATCGGGTTCTAATGAGTAGATTTTTAGGTTCATGTTATAGAAGCTTCCGACTCTCACATCAAGTATTTCCAAAGGTCGAGAGAGATTAATCGAGTTCCAATGAGTAGGATTTTCTTAAGTTCATATTATAGAAGCTTTGGCAAACTCCTACAGGGTCATAAAAGTACCCATGGAAATACCGCCAGAAATCCTCCACGCAAGCCTTGTCAAATAGGTGAGCTTGGGCGCCGCAATGTCAAAAATTAGATGCTTCGGAAAGTGACTGAATCGAGCCTTTGGGGGAGAAGAGGAGGAGGAGGAGGAGGAGGAGAGAGGTTTAATGTTTCAAAACCGGCTGAAGCTTCGAGCAAAGATTATAAAGACTGAATTATTTTTTTCTTTCTCTCTTCATTTTTTTTTCCTTTGCCTTTTACAGCAAGATGGTTTGATGTACTTATATATTTTTTCCTGTGGGTGAGTGAAGCAAGAGGGGAAAGGATAGGAAAGGAGGACGCGAATGAATAAGTTAAGAATAATGAGCGTTAACAAGTGAAGACATAATAATAACAGTGAAAATACATAAAAATAAGTGACAATCATGACGGTATACAAGCAGGAACAACGCCATCAATAAGAACAAGAGCAAGAAGAACAGTAACAAGAAGTAGTAGAACAAAAACGAGAAAAAGATGAAAAGGTAAGAATAACAACAACAATAAAAAAGAACAAAAAGTAGAACAAAATCAAGTGAAAAAAGAAGTAACAAAAACAAGAAGGAAAAGAAGAAGATAAGATGATAAGGTAAAGACAATAGCAAAAACAGCACTGACATGAATGAGAACAAGAACAAAAAGAGCGAAAAGAACAAGAAAAGGAAAAGGAAAAAGGAGAACAAGAAGAAGAAGAGCAAAGAAACAAGACAAGGAAAAGGAAAAAGAACAAGAACAAGAAGAGCAAACAGAACAAGACAAGGAAAAGGAAAAGAACAAGAAAAAGGCGAAAATAAAATAAGGAGGTAAGGACATTAGCAAAAACAACATTAACAATAACAAGAACAAGTAGAAGAAAAAGAAAAGGGCAGTACAGACATGAAGAACAAAGAAGAAAAACAAGAAAATAAGATGAAAGAATAAATAACACAAACAGGAACGAGAAATAGAAGTAAAGTTGAACAATAAAAAAGAAAAGTTGAAAAAGCAGAATAAAACAAATGTGAAGGAGAAAAAGAATAATGTGAGAGCTAAGTCAAACTGAGGCTTCGACGAGAACACACACTCACGCCTTCACCTGTACGACTACCTGGCCAATCGAGGTTAATAAACATGGGAGGTGGAGGCGAGAGGTCAGGGCGAGGAGGATCTAATGGAGGTTGAATATTCTACCTCCACAAGCGATCACGGATTCCCGGAGTCTCGCTGCAACCAACACACAATTCTCAGCCGTCACCGCGTCCCCCACAACTCAACCACCCCCCAAGTCAACCCCCCCTACCACCACAATCACCACCAACCAGTCACCTCCCAGTCAACTTCCCTACCACCACCACAACCAAGCCCCTTAGTTATCCCCCCAAACCACCTCCACCACAAATACCACCAATCAGTCACCTCCCTGTCAACCCCCTACCACCACCAACCAGTCATTTAGCCAACCCCTACCACCACCACAACCACTACCAATCACCTCCCGGTCAACCACCACCACCACCACAACGGGAAGCAGCTCAATGGCAAAAAATAAAAAGAATAAAAGCAGGAACATAAGGCTCCCTAGACGCTGCTTCAAAATAAAGAAAACAGAACGAGAGGCCAGAAGAGATGAAGGGAGGATGGAGACTTTAAAGAGGTGATTTAACTGAGCCTTTGGGAAAATATCTGGATGCCTCCCAAGTTGCCTTCTTCCCTCGTGACTCAATGCATATAATTCCTATTGACGGAAGATTATGTTAAAGTGACTCTTCTTGCCCGGAATTACCTTCGTTCCTTAATTATTCTTCTGGTTATTAGAGAAAAGGATGCAACAGGTAACGTTATTGAAGAGACTAAACGTCTGATAATATATAATTTCTTTACCTCCATCAGTGTTTTCTGTGCATGATCTTGTCTTATTCTTAGTCTCTTGTCTGATCATATTTCGTGTTCTGTCGATATTTGTAAAGAGAAATAGGTGAAGATTTATCGCTGTCTGCGTCGCCGAAGTGCATTCAAAGTCAGCAGAAAACATCAACAACTGTTCTTCGTTGTTTCTCCTTTCGTATTGTGACCTGCTTCAGTTTCAATATGATTAAAACACGCACAACTTGAGTAATATTTTTAGCCGCCACTGACACTCTGAAGACAATGGCGCAAACTTACCTTCATAGCTTTACCATCCTTATCAATGGAGATTTTTGCCTCCCACCGAACACCAGGAAGACAGACAGACACGCCCCGCCCCGCCGCGCCCTCCAGCCCCGCGTCCTGTCCTTCGCCTCGTCAACAGTCCGTCGCTCGTTTTTCATGCACACAACAATGCCACAAACATTTTAATGGCAGCCTTACTTACCTCCAATGTTTAAAAGTCCCGAGGCCATACACACCGCGGGAAACATGCCGCAACTTTTGTTTCATGATGTTTTATTCCTGGTAATGATTGTTCCAGGCGTCATGGTTACCCTTTGAAGGCCGGTGCTTTTAGGAGAAGGGTGAAATGGAACAGCTGATTGTTTCCGAGTTTTTATAGCATTATCATTAGCATAATTGTTATTGTTGCCATCATTAGTTGCAGAGCTCCAGAGCGGGGTGATGACAGTCTCCCTGTGCGATGTCAGCCTTTGAAATGTGACCAAGACGCAGCAACTTGAAGCAGCTATCCAAGTAAGAACTGTTATAGAAACATGGAAACATGGAAACATGGAAATGCAGGCAACAGAAAGCCTATTGGCTCATTACGAGGTCGCCCGCTTGGGTGATTTAATCTCCTCGACCGCCACTTGGGGCTTGGTGAGCAGATGAAAGCACCTCGATATTGGGGAGCAGATGGAAGCCCCTCGTTATTCAGTTTACTCCCGACGCAGCGAAATGACGGTCGATTCTATATTTGAAGGAGTTGATGGTATTCGCATTTACTACTTCTGAGGGAAGATTGTTCCAGTGGCGGATGACTCGGTTTGAAAAGAAACTCCTTCCAATGTCTGTGTTGCATCGACTCGTCTGAATGGGTAAACCGTTATTTCTAGTTCTTGAGTTGGTTTGCAGTTCAAAGAATTTGGAGTAATCGACGTTGTTGAACTTTTTTAGATACTTGAAGACTTGAATCATATCCCCTCGTAGGCGTCTTTTCTCCAATGTAAAGAGATTGAGTCGCTTGAGTCGTTCCTCGTACGGTTGAGCCCTGAAGGTTGGAATCATCTTTGTGGCGCGTCGTTGAATCCTTTCCAGTAAAGCAATGTCCTTTCTGTAATTGGGAGACCAGAACTGCACTGCATACTCGAGGTGCGGTCTTACCATGGAATTATACAAGGATAGCATCACGTCTGGTGTTTTACACTCGAAGTTCCTCGCTATGAACCCGAGCATAATGTTGGCTTTGTTGTAGGCTTTTTTACAGTGATTCGCGTGTTTCAGGTCACTGCTGATAGTGACTCCAAGATCCTTTTCCTCCTGCATCGCTTGCAGAGGTCTCCCATTCATGATGTATGTGTGGTTACTATTTTGGGACCCAATGTGCATGACTTTGCATTTGTCAACATTAAAAGACATTTGCCATTTTTCCGACCATTCGATAATGTGATTGAGGTCTTTCTGAATGATTTCGCAGTCGGTCTTTGTGAGGGCCTTTCCACCCACCTTGGTGTCATCTGCAAATTTCGATATTGTGGATTTCAGTCCTGATTCTAGGTCATTGATATATATGATGAAGAGAATGGGTCCCAGCACTGACCCTTGAGGGACTCCACTAGTGACTGGAAGCCAATCGGAAGGCTGTCCGTTGAGTAGTACTCGTTGTTTTCTGTCGGTGAGCCAATCTCTTATCCACGCAATCAGATTGGCTCCGATGCCCGCCGAGTGCAGTTTCTTAAGGAGTCGCTCGTGCGGTACCTTGTCGAAGGCTTTCTGAAAGTCCAGGTATATAACATCACTGGGGATGTGGGCATCCCAGTTCTTATATATACCTTGGAAGAAGTCTAATAAATTCGTTAGGCAGGAGCGCTTGTTTCTGAAGCCATGCTGGGTGTCGGAGATTATATTATTGTTTTCTAGAAACTTAACAAGTTTATCTCTAATAATCTTTTCGAGTATTTTTCCTGCCACTGATGTCAAACTTATGGGCCTGTAGTTTAATGCAACGCTTTTGTCTCCTTTTTTGAAAATCGGTGTTACGTTCGCCATCTTCCAGTCTTCCGGGACCTTGTTTAGTTGAACTGACCGGTTGAATATGGTAGTGAGTGGTTGAAGTATTTGTTGTTTAAGCTCTTTTAATAACCGCGGGGACAAACTGTCGGGTCCCGTTGACTTGTTCGTGTCGAGTTTGTCCAAGAAGGCACAAGGCAGCTGGCAGAACCAGCAAAATATAGGGAAGTCAGCAATAACAGGAATCTTAACATGGACAAGACTGAATAACTAAGAATGGCAAAGTCTTGCAAACAATCAGAAGATTGGGCACTGGCAGATATCAATTATTTGCTCAGTATGATATAAAATACCAAAGGCAATGTCAAACATGGAGGCTTTAGCGTGGCGAGCAATACTTCGGCTGATGATGGTTTGGTCTGCCGCCGTCAGTGGTGTCCAAGACTCATACCCGGCGTGTTGACAACCATGACAGCACATGCCAGTGATGGGCGTCAACGGCCCTTACAACGATAACCCCCTACGCGTGGTTTTCATAGTTAATGAGAATCCACTGACTCCGTTAACTTCGATAATCCAGCAACTGAAGTAGAATATCTGGAGACGCTGTAATAACATATTGAGACAGCACCGTGTGCTTGGACCAGTGTCCGATTTCTGGCCGTCCGTTTTGTTTACAAACTTGCTGTGAACACGTACGGATCCGTGTACGCAGCTGGTCGGGTGTGAACATGGCTGTCCTCCCAGTGTTTTCAAGCGCGGGAGGGCACTGTTTTACTCCTTCATGGGAAAACATCAATCCCCATAATAATAATAATAATAATAATAATAATAATAATAATAATAATAATAAGAGGTGATAATAATAGGTGAAGTGAAGGACCAATAAATAGCCTTCATGCAGTGATTCATCAGTAAATTTACGGGAAATAGCATCTCGCTATTTCCATAAAACAAAATTGTCTTACCCGACCAGCTGCGTACAGGGATCCGTCCGTGTTAACAGCAATCCGCCCTTTTGTTTGTAAACAAAACGGACGGCCAGAAATAGGAGGAGGCGGTGTGGTGTCGTCGGCCATCCTATGTCGTGAGACATCCCATCCTGAACTTCGCATCGCGGAACCCAATCCTTACTATCACAGAGTAACTAAGTGAAGCATTAAAGTGTAAAAAAGTGCCAAGGAGGACCTAAAAAGCGATGCAAAGCGGAACAGGTCACAAGAAGAAAAAGTGATTGATCATTTGCTTTTAAAATAATATAAATAAACTTGGGTGGGGCAAATCCCGACAAGCAATCGACAAAATACACGGTACCGTGTCGAAATACATGTATGTATTCAGGAAAGGATGTCTCACGATACGGGATGTCTGACGACACCATACGCGAAGCACATCACGGGTACCCAGCGGGATGTCAGGCGCACGATTCATTCAGTTGGGGCTACACCGAGCCCCGCGCCGCCACACCTACCAAGCCCGGCGAACGTTCCGCCGCCAGCCTCTGCGCGGTGCGTGCACGGTGCAAGCCTCTCTCAGAGGCCCGCTGCCACTCACCTTCCCCGGCCGCCGCCGGCATAATGCAGAAACGTTTGAACGCTTGGCTCCTGAACGTATACCTTCAGCGCATGCGCACGACCATCTCTATACATTCTAGTCTCAGATTATTCCACTACAGAGGCACTAAAGAGGCAGGGCGTGGATGAACTGTACAGAAATGTGTTGGAAGACATACGTAGAGGCACATTATCAAGAAAAGCGAGAAGATTCCGATTATGAATCTGTTAGACAAGGACACTCTTGTTGTGGACTTGTCCTGCCTTCTCTGTCCAATAAAAATGGTATTAGTATTAATAGTAGTAGTAGTAGTAGTAGTAGTAGTAGTGCTTTCCCTAAGTTAATGTATGAAAAGTGAATAGATATTAGTAACAATGAGAACAGCGATAAAATAATAATAATGACACAATGATAGTAAATACGACCACCACCACCACCACCACCAAGCCATTATATCATGAAAAAAAAACAAGCATAGCAATCACATCAACACAACAACAACCATAACCACAACCAACACTAACAAAAACCAACAACCACAACCACAACAACAAAGACAACCCGAAAGCAAGCCATCACAAGCACAACCTCCCATCAGCGCCACAATGAGACCAATGACCCTAATTACTACATTGCCCTCGCACACACACGGACACAGAAAAACCTTTAACTCTATTAACTATGTATTCCAAGTTGTCACGATATTTTTCTTTAATTTTACACTCAAATTCAGGCGGGAACCGAGAGAGAGAGAGAGAGAGAGAGAGAGAGAGAGAGAGAGAGAGAGAGAGAGAGAGAGAGAGGAGAAAGAGAGAGAACGCTGAGAGACCCACGAGGCAAAACCGACCTTACTCTCCTCTCCAACAAGGTCCGTTTTCCCGCCTCTTTGTCCTGTGGATTGAGGACATTGGGAAAGTTTGTGATTATAAGCCTTTTGGGGTCGTGCATAGAGGTTAGGATCGCTTGCCATGAGCTGTGGGTTGGGTAAGAGGAGGAGCAGGAGGAGGAGGAGGTAAAGGAAGATGGAAAGGAGAGGAGGAAGGAGGAGAGTAGGAATAGTATGAGAGGGTACGGGGAACAAAGAGAGAGAGAGAGAGAGAGAGAGAGAGAGAGAGAGAGAGAGAGAGAGAGAGAGAGAGAGAGAGAGAGAGAGAGAGAGAGAGAGAGAGAGAGAGAGAGAGAGAGAGAGAGAGGCATCGATTATCACCAACATGTGTCTGTTGTGCGTGGATGTTCTGGTCAACCAAAACAACCTTAGCACAGCAAATTACACTCTCTCTCTCTCTCTCTCTCTCTCTCTCTCTCTCTCTCTCTCTCTCTTCTCTTCCTTCTTTCCCTTAAGGAAAAGAAAGTCAACCAAGGCAAACCCTCTCTCACATGGAAAGGACTAACTTAACCATACCGACACTAACTTAACAAACCCAACCTAACTTAACCAAACCTAGCCTAACTTAATTAACGCAACTTGCCCAACTTAACCAAATCCATACTAACTCTAAATCAACCCAACCCATACTAGCTTAACTAACTCATCCTTCTTGTTGGCGCAAGGCCAACATCACCCCCATTTCGAAGGGAGCCTCAGCTTCAACTTTTCCTACTGAGTACCGCCCAATTTCTATTACTCATATCCTCTCTAAGATCTTTGAGAGACTTTTGGCTAAACGGCTGTCCATATATTGTAATAAATTCAATCAGTTACCTGATTCTCAGTTCGGATTCCGTAAGGGTTTGGGAACATGTGACGCTCTCTTGAATCTGTCTCATGACCTGCAGTCTTCTTTCGCTCGTGGGCACGAGTCTCGAGTTGTTGCTATTGATTTTAATTTTCCTTTTGATGTTGTGAATCGCTCTGATTTATAAACTACAACTCCTTGGTATTGGTGGAAGTCTTCTCAGTATTTCTAAAGAATTTTTAGCTAATCGATTACAGTGTGTGGTTGTTGATGGTGCTGCTCTGCTTCTCTGCCTGTTGTTTCTGGTGTTCCTCACGGCAGTGTCCTTGGACCTTTATTTTTTAACATTTTTATTTACCCAGCCTAACTCAACCTAGCTTAACCAAACCCAGCCTAAACCCAGCCTAACTCAACCTAATTTAACCAAACCCAAACTAACTAAACCAAACCCAACCTAACAACCAAACTCAAATTAACTCAACCAAACCCAGTATAACTTAACCAAACCCAGCCAAACCAAACTCAATCTAACTCAACCTATCTTAAGCCCAACCCAAACTAACTTACCAAACCCGGTCTAACTTAACCAAACCCCGCCTAACTCAACCTAACTTAACCAAGCCCATCTTAACCCAGCCTAACTCAATCTAATTCAACCAAACCCAAACTAACTCAACCAAACCAAGTATAACTTAACCGAACCCAAACTAAATCATAAACCCAAACAAAGGCAACCAAACCCATTATGACTAACAAATACAAACTAACTCTACCAAACCCAAACTGACATTCCCTGTAGCTATCATGTTTTAAGAGTAGACTTGATAGCTACATGGACGAGGATGACAGGTGGCAGTGGGGGGAAATCTGGAGCTGCCTTGTGTTTGCCATTTGGCTTCTTGCGGTCTCCCTATGTTCTTATACTTAACCAAACCCAAACTAACTTAACCAAACCCAAGCTAACTCAACCAAACCCAGTATAACTTAACCAAACCCAACCTAACTTAACCAAACCCAAACTTACTCAGCCTAACTTAATTGACTCTATAACCTGAGTCAACCCAACCTTACTTAACCTAACAACCCAACCCACACAAACCGAACCAAATTTAAATCAACATATATTATAATTCACTATACTTCACGGGGGACCACAAAGACACTACCACCATACACCATCAATCACCATCACTATCAAGACTCACCATTGTTAGGATACATCATTTCCGCGCATCCAACCATCACCATCATTACTGCACACATTTCACCATCATCACGGGAGGTAACAGTGATCCCTTTGTCACCATCCCGCACTCTTGCACCACATTACGCATCACGAAGAAGCAGGCGGAAGATCAAAAGGCCAAACTTATTTTTTCATCACACCAAACTAACTAAACGGTCTTATGACATCACCAAGTCACCACCACTGCACATTGTCACCATAAATCACCACCACCACAGCCACAGCACTATGTGAGACGTCCTCCACCACCACACCAGACTTCACTACGAAGCCGTTGGCCAACCAAAGGATAGTGGAATTCCAAGCATCTAGGAGGGGGAGGAGCAAAGGGAGGATAGAGAGGGGAAGCGAGGCAGTGGAACGTTCGTTGGAATCATGAGCCGTGTGTGTGCGTGTCTGTGTGTGTGTCTATGTCGGGAATAGAATGAGGGAGAGCTGAGAAACTAAGTCCATTCCCCATTTCTCTAGGTCAAGTACAAGCAATTCTACGGCACCACAACAAAACATTGGGGTGACGGTATGACGTGGCGTACTTCCGATCTTGAAAAAAATCCAGAAGCATAAACATTAGTTGGTATGAGGAGAGGAAATGCCAATGTTAAACGACAATCCCGCATCTCGCACCCCGCCTCGCCTGCTGCCTGCCGTCCCTGCTATAGTCCTCTACGAGTCTAGGCTACCCCCTTGCATGCCTCAACCTTCCCCTGTGGCGGCACCTGCAACACACCGCCTCAAGGGGACACGGGAGAGTGTGCTCGGTAAAGCATTTCTAGGTATAGTCCTAAGGAGAGATTATTGGACCAGAGCGAGGTGGCATCTCATTGGCGGCTTGTTGGGGAAAAGGAGGGGGGAGGAGGAGGAATAGAATGTGAGTCAAACGTTCGAGTGATGGGAGTGTGAGGGAGGAGGGTGAGGAGAGGACGGAAGGTGGAGGGCGGGAGGGACGGGAAGAGAGTGACGGAGGCAGTGACGGGAGGGGGGAGGAGAGGGAAGTAAGGCTATACGTTCTGCCTCCTCAGAACGTATATCAGCAGATCGCGCGCGGGCGGCAGAGAGTTGGGAACTAGTGATAACGCGCTGCTTGGCACACTCAAGAACTGTAAGATGATTATTATATAAATTCTTCGCAATAAAACAACGTCGCTGAGCTTGTCGACAAGTGACTCACAAACCAAGACGGGCGGCGAGCCTGAGGCGATGCCAGAACGGCACCAAAATAACCACCAGCGGCCGCTGGGCGACCCAGCGGTGACGAGAGTGGCCAGGGAGCGCCAGGGTTGTGCCGGACACCCCCACCACCCTCCCACCCTCTCAACAGGCACTGGCTTCCCTTTATACGAACTAAATGAAAGCAGCTCGGCCCGACAGTCTTTCCGCGAGCCTCTTGGTGCTGCTGAGACGCGTGAGTCACGAGCAGCACAGCACTGCTTGCAACACCCGACACATCCAAGGCAGTGGGACCTGACGGTATCAGTCCCATTGTACAGAGGCAGCGTTGTGGACTTATCACCGTCGGTGTGCGCCATGTTATTCAACACCTGCAGCAGCGAGGGGACCGGCAGGCCGCGGGCGTGGAGGCAGGACCCGTATTCAGAAACGTTTCGGGGCTCACACACCCACGTTATGTAAGGGTTTCCTAGAAGTTGTGGGCATTTCCATGGGTAGTTATATAGGCCTAGTGATGGTCTGACAAGGCTTCTTCTCCGTGAACGTGAAAAAACTCATGAAAACCCGACTATCCTCTGTGGCCTTTGGAAATAGTTTGTGAGACCCGAAAATGACTGAGAATACGGGCCCTGGCTGGTGGCTGGCCGCCCCTGACACCCGCTAGGACGTTTGATACGGTGTGCCATTTAGGAGCCTTTGCCAGGCAAGTCTCTGGGCACTGAGGGGGAGTTTCCTACCAAGCTGAAGAATGACCTCGGCGACCGAAGTCACAGAGTCGTTCAGAAGCCAGAGGAGAGACAGAACAGGAAGGAAGGAGGGAGAAAAGGAGACAAGGAAGGAAGGGAGGAATGCAGGAAAGGAGTATAGAAAGAAAAAGAAAGGAAGAACAGTGAAGGAAAGAAAATATGAGTAGAGTAGGAGGAAATTTGAGACAAAATTAGCCAAAAGAGGGAAGTTTGAGAGAGGCGAAAGAAGTGAGGGAGGAAAGAGAAATAAGGAGAGGGAATATACGAAGGGAGAGGGAGATAGAGGAGGAGGAGGGTGGACGAAAGGAGGGAGGGAGAAGGGAAGAGAAGGAAAGAAAGGGTGAAGAGAAGGGGGAGCAGAGAGGGAGGTGAAGCAATACGTTTTAACTCCTCAGAACTTATAAAAAATAAAAAAAGAGGAGGAGGAGGAGGAGCAGATAGCGGGAGAAGAAGAAAGAGGAGAAGACTACGAAGATAAAGAAGGAAAAATGAAGGAGGGGAGGGGAGGAGGAAAATATAGAAGAGAAAGAAGAAGAAGAAAATAAAGAAGAGAAACAGGAGGTGGAGGGAAGGAAAAAGGAGAAGACAAAAAAGAGAAAGGAGAAGACGAAGAAAATAAAAAAAGGAAAACAGGAGGAGGGAAGGAAAAAGAAGACAAAGAAGCGGATAAAGAGGAAAATGAAGAGGAGAAAGATGAAAATATGAATGAATTGATTTACTCTTCTCTTTCTTTTCTTTCTCCTCTCCTTTTCCTTCTCTTCTTCCTATTGCTTTTCTTTTCCATCCTTTATTTTCTTCCTCCTCCTCCCCCTTTCTCTTCTTTCCAATATTCCTCCTTCAATCCCTTTCTCTACTTTCCTTCCTTCCTCACTATTTCTCCTCCTTCCCTTTTCCTTCTCTTCGTATTTCCTTTCTTTATTTTCTTCTTCCCTCTTTCTTTATTTTCCGCTTTCATTACTATTCCTCCTCCAATCCTTTTCTTTTATTTTCTTCGGCACTCTATCCTTCATCTTTCTCTCCCTTCTCTTTTTCTTTTTCTTTTCTAACCACTCCCTTTTTTTGGTCCTCCTCCTCCCTTTCTTCCTCCTCTTCCTTCTCTTTCTCCTCTCTTTACTATTTTTTGTCTTTCTCTTTTCCCTTCTTCCTTTCATCTCAAAGTTTATTCTTGTTAACTCTCATTCCTATCCTCCTCCTCCTCCTCATCTTCATCTCCTTTTTCTTCTTCGTTATTGTTGTTATTGTTCTTCTTCAATTTCTACTTCTTCGTCTTTATCTTCTTCTCCTTCTATTTTTACTTCAACATCATCGTCTTCTTCTTCTTCTTCTTCTTCTTCTTCTTCGTCTTGGTCTTTTTCCTTATTCCTCCTCCTCCAACTGCCTTCTTTCAGCCTTCAATCCTCTTCTTCTGCCCTCCTCCTCCTCCTCCTCCTCTCCCACTCCTCCTCCTCCTCCTCCCCTGATCCTCTCCACACACAATCCCCACGTTTTAACCTCTCCATCCTCAGCTCCTCCAACCTCAAAGGGGATCGGACTCTCTTCTGGGCCCTTAAAACCTTCATCACCTCGAGTTTAAAGCTTTTGGATCCTTCTGTAACCTCTCTCCCTCCCTCCCTCCCTTCCTGTCCCGTCCCGTCCCGTCCCGTTCCTTCTGGTTATTCTTCTTTGGTATGTTTTTTTTTTTTTTTTTTTTAGGGGGGGGTCACTTTTTTTGCATGGATGCTAGTTTTGTGGTTGTCTCCATATGTTTTTCTCTCTCTCTCTCTCTCTCTCTCTCTCTCTCTCTCTCTCTCTCTCTCTCTCTCTCCATTTCGGTACCAAAGAACACAAATTTAACAAGCCTTCGTAGGAGCATTGGGCATTTCCAGTGGTAGTCTGACCCTTCTTCTAAACCATGAATGTGAAAAAACAGTCATGAGAGCCCGATTGATCACATGTCCGGCCTTTGGAAATTGTTGATGTGAGAGTTGGAGGCGTCTGACAGTACCGATCTTTTACATCCTAAAGAGAAGTAAGTGTTTGGGCCCTACCTGAGATCTGACAATGTTCACAGATGGAAAAGAATCGGAAGGTGAAGGGGAGGAAAGGGAAGGAAACGAGGCAATGGAAAGAGGAGGAAGGAAGGAAGAATAATGAAGGAAAGAGAAAATGTGAGAAGTAAGAAGAAATAAATACAAACAAATGGAGAGAAATGAAATGAAATATGGAAATGGAGGGCAATAGGAAGAAAAACGAAGGAAAATGGGACGGAGAAGAAATGTAGGAGGAAGAGATGAAAAAAACTTATGTAAATGACTAATATAAGAAAGATCGATGGAGGAAGGAAGGAAGGAAGGAAGGAAGGGAACATGGAAAGAGGAGGAAGAAAGGAAGAATAATGAAGGAATGAGAAAATGTGAGAAATAAGAAGAAATGAAGGAGAAATATTACTCAAATCGATGGAGGAAGGAAGGAACGAAGGAAGGGGAAGGAAACGAGGCAACATGGAAAGAGGAGGAAGGAAGGAAGAATAATGAAGGAAAGAGAAAATGTGAGAAGTAAGAAGAAATGAAGGAACAATATGAGGCAAAAGAGGGAAGTTTGGGAAAGGCAAAAGCAGGGAGAGGGGAAAGAGAAATAAGAAGAATATATAGGAAGATGGAAGGAGAGGGAGAGAGAGAAGAGGGAGAGAGGAAAGAGAAATAAGAAAGAAAATAATATAAAAGGAAAGGAAGGAGGGAAAGAGATAGGAGAGGAGGAAAAAAAACATCGTGAGGCAATGTGGCAAGTGGGAGGGAAAAAAGTGGGAGAAAAAATGAGGATGAGGAAATAAAATAAAAATAAGAGAAAAAATAAAGATTGGCATAATGAAGGAAGGAGAAATATTTTAGGTGTGTATGAGAGATAATATAATATGGAAAGGTAAGCAGAAAAATATAGAGAAAGAAAAAAGAAAAATAATAGAAAAGCTGGATAATAATTCACAGCAAGAGAAAAAAGGAAAAGAAAAAAAGGAACACGTTTTACACAACCAATGAATACGATAGAAAAAAAATAAATAAAAACGGAAGAATTTATGATCAAGAAACACGGTCTCCTCCTCCTCCTCCTCCTCTTCCTCTTCTTCTTCCTCTTCCTCCTCCTCCTCTTCCACCATTCCCATCACCACCATCACTTTTTCTTCTTTCTCTTTCTTTATTTTCTTTCTGCTTCCGTTTTTCCTTCCCTATTACTTTCGCTTCCCTTTCTCTCCTCCTCCTCCTCTTCTTCTTCCTCTTCCTCCTCCTCCACAATCACCATCATCTCTTTTTCTTCTTCCTCCTCCTTTATTTTCTTCCCCTTTTCTTTTCCTATTTCTTCCGTTTCCCTTTCTGTTTCTGTCCCTTTTTCTTCTCCTTTCTTTCTCTTCTTAGTATTGTCTTCCTTTTCTATTCTTTATCATCTTTCTCCTTCTTCCTCTTCCATCTCTTTAACCACCCCAATCACCACCACCACCACCACCACCAGCAACAGCGTTTCAAGAGGCAAATAAAGACCCATTGGTTTTGTTCACTTATTCAGAAAAAGGTTAACAAAAGCATTCCGCCATATTAGATCTCGATAAAAATTTGCTATTCCGAACCTTTCCACATGTCATAGTGCGGTGTGTGTGTTGCGAGGGGCCTTGTGTTGCCAGTCGGGCGTGTCAGGTGGGCAGGTAAGCAGCCAGGTGTGTAGTGTTGACAGGTGAAGCAATGAGGTGTGTTGCAGGGAGTATAGGTGAGTGAGTGAGTGAGTGGAATTTCATATGCTGTGTGGGTTTGTGTTGTCTTAATTTGTTTTTCTGTTGTCTCGTTTGTTTTTCAGTTGTGTTGACAGGTAATGCAATGAGGTGTGTTGCAAGAGGGATGGAGGGAGTGGCATTTGATATGTTGCGTTTGTGTTGCCTTAGGTTTTTGGATTACCTCACTTGTTTTTCATTTGTGTTGATAGGTGAGCTTGTCAGGTATGTTGTGTTGACAGGTAGAGCAATGAGGTGTGTTGCGAGAGGGAGGAAGGGAGTAAAATTTGATATGTTTGTGTTTCTGTTAACTCAATTTGTTTTTCTTTTACCTCGTTTGTTTTTCGGTTGTGTTGATCTGTAAACTTGTCAGGTGTGTTGTGTTGACAGGTAGAGCAATGAGGTGTGTTGCGAGAGGGAGGAAGGGAGTAAAATTTGATATGTTTGTGTTTCTGTTGTCTCAATTTGTTTTTCTTTTACCTCGTTTGTTTTTCGGTTGTGTTGATCTGTAAACTTGTCAGGTGTGTTGTGTTGACAGGTAAGGCAATGAGGTGTGTTGCAGAAGGGAGGGAGTGAGTGGAATTTGATGTATAGTATGGGTTTGTATTGCTACTCATTGTTTTTTTGTGTTACATGGGCAGCTAGGCAAGTCAGGTAAGGTGTGTTGGCAGGTAGATGTGTGTTGCGTATGAGAATAAGTGGCTTAAATTTGATATGTTGCGTGTTTGTATTGCTAGAAACGTATTTTGTTGCGTTGACCGTTTTCAGCATTTCGGTTGTGTTGCAAGGAGAGCAGTGCTGGTTCGTTGCGAGGTGAATAAGTGTGTTGCCTTGTGTTACGCTGTGGTGTTATGTACTATGTGAAGATGATGTGTTGCATAAGTTTACCGCATAACTATAGTGTTGCGAGGTGAATATAAGTTTTGTTTGTGTTGCTATCTTAGGTTAGTGTTGCTTGTAGTTTTGTATTTATTTGTGTTGAAAGGATGAAATAGTGTTTTGATGTGTTGTTTTCTTGTGTTGCTTCGTTAGGTTCACATTACTTAGTTAGTGCTTAAAGTGCTGCGTTGGTAAGTGTTGTTGTTGTTGTTGTTGTTGTTGTCGTCGTTGTTGTGTTGAATGAGCTAAGAAAATCCCACATATTATTTTTAACAAAGCGAACAACAACCAGAAATAAAATCGAATCATAAGAACTTAAAATAACTAAAAACTTAAATAAACCAAAATAAAAGAAAACTACATAAAACAAAGTTATAAGAAAAATAAAGAGAGAAATCATCCTGTAATTTATGGTAACAACGAACGCGGATGTTACGAGATGACCACGAAAAAGAAGAAGAAGAAGAAGAAGAAAAAGATGATGATAATGAAGACGATAAGAATAAGAATAAGACGCAGACGAAGAAGACGACGAAGAAGTGGAAGAAAAAGAAGACAAAGAGAAATAAGATTAAAAAAAAGACGAAAAGATGAAAAAAGAGAAACAAAGAATACAAAAAGGAACAAGTAACACGCCAAAGAAAAAAAACAGGAATAGGGAAAAAAAGCGAGTAGGGAAAAAAATCGAAACAAAACCAAAGGAGAAAGAAAAAAAGAAAAGAAAAAAAGTACCCCAAGATCCGTGACAAGAAGGACGGAGAAGGAGAAATGGGAAAAAAACTGCGATCATGCCCAAAAAATAGTGGAAAAAATATATGATAAAAAATAAGGGAAGAAATATATATGTGAGAGTCCGAACGCCTCAAATCCGACTGTAAGCAGCACAGAGTCTTACCTCCCCTCAAGGCCACGCGTTCCCAGCCCTTACCTGCAAAGAAGAAGAAATTGATTAAGTAAAGGTACGGCAAAACATATGAACATTCGAAGATAGATAGATAGGGATGGAAAACTAGATAGAGGTCGGAAATGATTATAATGATGATCAATAAAAAGAAGAAGGAGGAGGAAGAGGAAAAGAATAAAAAGCGAATGAAGAAGTTGAAGAAATAAAAGACGAAAAAGAAGATGATGATGATGATGATGAAGAGAAGGAAGAATAAGTTGAAGAAATAAAAGAGGAAAATGATGATGATGATGAAGTCGAAGAAGAATAAAAAGAAGACGAAAGGAAGAAAAAAAGTAGTGTAGAATAATAAACAAGAAGAGGAAGAAAAGAAATAAAAGACGAAGAAGCAGAAGACGAGGAAGAGAAGGAAGACGAAGAAGAAGAAAAGGCAAACGAAGATGAAAACGGAAAAGAAGACGAAGAAAAAGTAGAAAAAGAAGATTATTATTATCATTATTACTATTATTATCATATTTATCATTATTTTTACTCTCATTTTCTCTTACTTATTATTCACTTTTTCTAATACTTTTTACTTAGTTTTCTTTCTACGTTTTATTTATTTAACAATTTTGTTGCTTACTCTTCGTACTTAAGAAAATAACCTCTCTCTCTCTCTCTCTCTCTCTCTCTCTCTCTCTCTCCACGTATAAACTAACGAGACTTTAAGAGGAATGGAAGGAAAAGGTTAATCCATTCCTTTCCCTTTTCCATTTTTCCCCGATTTTTTCTCGTGGCCAGGTGAGAAGAGGAGGAGGAGGAGGAGGAGGAGGAGGAGGAGGAGGAGAGTGGATTAATGGAGTGAAGGCCGCGAATGGGGTGAGGGAAGGGAAGGAAATGGAGGAGAGGGGAAAGGAGTGGATTAAGAGGAGAGAGAAAGAGGAGAGAGGGAGAGGCTGTACCATCCCTCCTCCTGCTCCTCCACCTCCTCCTCCTCCACCTCCTGTCACCCGTAATCTCTCAATGTCAACGGAGCATCCTCCTTCGTGGCATGACCATTTGTACGTCCGAGAGAGAGAGAGAGAGAGAGAGAGAGAGAGAGAGAGAGAGAGAGAGAGAGAGAGAGAGAGAGAGAGAGAGAGAGAGAGAGAGAGAGAGAGAGAGAGAGAGAGAGACACACACACACACACACACACACACACAGGGAGGCATAACCTGTGGGTCACCTGAGGGCTCTTACCTGCCGAGGCTCACCTGGGCAAGCCACGAGACTCTGACTAATGAAAGGAAAGGGAAGGGTGACGGGAGGGAAGAGATAGGAAGATAATGCGAGAGATACAGGATTATTATTATTATTATTATTATTGATATTATTATTGTTATTGTTGTTGTTGTTATTGTCGTTGTTGTTATTGTTGTATTATTGGCATTGGTGATGATAATAAAGTTGATAACCACAAAACATACTAATTATAATGATTACTTCTATGATTACTACTATTATTATAAATTCCAAATACAAATAGTGTTTATAACGACGATGCTGATGGTAATAATAACATAAGTAAGAACAGCAATAATAATGTAATAAAATAATATATATAATTGTTATGATTATTAGTTTCATATATTGTTATTATCACTATAAATACAATGTTTTAATATCCATATAAATAAAACAAAATATATTAAGCTTATCACTACTGTTTTTATCATTATCTTAACCCAATTGATATGATAGTAACGAAAAAATAAATGTATCTGTGACGCAAAAAGTTTATTCTGACAGGACTCAAGGAAAAGAAGCGTGACCAACCCCACGAGGTACACAAACACACAATGAGTAACGCTAAGAACAAAACTATTCTGATCGTCTTATATAAAGGGGACGCTGGTGACGAGAAACGCGTGTGTGTGTGTGTGTGTATACCTTAGTTAAACCCACTAGGCGCCAACCTCTTTCAATTTATATACTCTTTTTCCGTAAACTGTATTCTGTAATCAATAAAACTTCACCTTCAGGCCAATTAAGACGAAATAAACCATTAATAAATATTTCACTACTACTACTACTACTACTACTACTACTACTACACACACACACACACACACACACACACACACACACACACACACACACACACACTACAGAGACGCGAGGAAAGGTCAGTGAGGATGAGACTTACCTGGAAAAGTAACAAGAGCGGCGACTATAAATAACTCTCTCTCTCTCTCTCTCTCTCTGATGGTGTTAGGGATTTTTATTATATTTGAGTTGCTTCTGTTAATCTTTACTGCTAAATTGTACTACATACACTCTCACTCTCACTCTCTCTCCACATTTATCGTTTTTTTCACTTTTTAATTTTACTTTTTGACTTTTATTGTGAGTCTACCATCTCTCTCTCTCTCTCTCTCTCTCTCTCTCTCTCTCTCCCTCGTATTGTTGACGCAGCCTGGCAGGTCTCCAGGACAATACGAGTGACATCAGCGTAGGAAAAAAAATGACAGCTGAGGACGTTTCGCGGTCAGGGTCGTGAAGAGGACTAAGAAAGGGCCGAGAAGAAGAGGAGGAGGAGGAGGAGGAGGAGGAGGAGGAAAAGTTGTGCAAGGGGAGAGAAAGGGGTTCAGGTAAGGCAGAGAGAAAGGTAAAGTAAAGAGGTGTTGGCTATCATATAAAGTGTGTCAGAGAGAAAGAGAGAGAGAGAGAGAGAGAGATAGAGATGATAAATATAAGAAAAAAGATAGAGAAGGGATGAGACGGGACGGGAAGGGGGGTGAGAGAGAGAGAGAGAGAGAGAGAGAGAGAGAGAGAGAGAGAGAACGCAAGCAAACTGGTGAAAACAATGATTAAGACAAAATCACATTGAGACCAAAATCCAATTCTTGCTCCGAACTCATAAAACACGAGAGAAAGGATTATTGGGAAAGTTTTTGGCGTGCGTCTCTCTCTCTCTCTCTCTCTCTCTCTCTCTCTCTCTCTCTCTCTCTCTCTCTCTCTCTCTCCTTCTCTTCTCTTTCTCTTCTTTTCTCTTTCTTTTCTCTCTCTCTCTCTCTCTCTCTCTCTCTCTCTCTCTCTCTCTCTCTCTCTCTCTGGTAAGGTTAATCTCATCCTCTATTTTCGTCTCATTTTTTCTCAACTTGCTTCTTTTTTTATTTATTTTTTTATATATTTTAATCTTGTCTCTCTCTCTCTCTCTCTCTCTCTCTCTCTCTCTAACACGAGGAAAGGAGAGACGAAAGGAGTAAAAGAAATGGGAGGAAGAAGAGAACAAGAAGAAAAGAAAAGGAGAGAAAGAATTGAAGAAAAGGGAATTAGTGAGGAAAGACATTGGAAGAAAGGAGGGAAAGAGAAGGAGGGAAGGAAGGAAGGAAGGAAGGAGTGAAGGAGGAAGGAAAAGAAAGAGTGGAGGCAAAAAAAAGAGAAAGAAATGAAAGAAGGAAGAGAGGAGGGAGTAAAAGAAAGAAATAGAAAAGTAACAGAATGAAGGAAAGAGAGGAAGGAGAGAAAGAAGAGGAAGAAGTAAACAAAATGAAGGAGGGAAAAAAAAGGAAGGAGAAAAGAGTAAATGAGGAAAGAGAAAAGGGGTGAAGGAGAGTAAAGAAATGAAGGAAAAAGAAAAGAAATGGAATGGAGGAAAGAGGAAAGGAAGGAGGAAAAAGAGGAAGGAGAAAAGAGTAAAGGAGGAAAGAGAGAAAGGGGTGAAGAAGAGTAAAGAAATGAAGGAAAAAGAAAAAAAAAGATGGAATGGAGGAAAGAGGAAAGGAAGGGGAGGGGAAAGAGAATGGATAAAGTAAAGAAAGAAGAAAAGAATGAAAGAATGAAAGAGGAAAGAAAGGAAGGAGCAAAGAAATGGAGTAGAGAGAAACGAGTGAAGGAGGAAAAAGAGGAAAAGAGAAGGAGAGGAGAAAGAGATATAGAAAGGACTAACAGAATGAAAGAGAGCAAATGAAGGAAACAGAGTAAAGGAGAGGAGGAATGAAAGGAAGGATTGAAGAAGAGAGAAAGGAGGAAGGAAAGGAAGGAGTGAAGGAGGAAAAAGAGGAAAAGAGAGGAAGGATAGGAGAAAGAGATATAGAAAGGACTAACAGAATGAAGGAGAGTAAATGAAGGAAACAGAGTAAAGGAGAGAAGGAAGAATGAAAAGAAGGATTGAAGAAGGAAAGAAAGGAGAGGAGGAAGGAAAGGAAGTAGGAGGAAATGAAAGGAAGGATTGAAGAAGGAAAGGGAGAAAGGAAAGGAAGGACTGAAGAAGGAAAGAGAGAAAAGAGAGGAGGAAGGAAAGGAAGGAGTGAAGGAGGAAAGAGGGGAGGGAGAGGAGGCGTCCCCGGCGTAAGATTAGACAACATCAATCTGGAACTAATCAAGATTCTAATGAACCGAGGGACTAAGCTGCCAGCCGAGAGAGAGAGAGAGAGAGAGAGAGAGAGAGAGAGAGAGAGAGAGAGAGAGAGAGAGAGAGAGAGAGAGAGAGAGAGAGAGAGAGAGAGAGAGAGAGAGAGAGAGAGAGAGAGAGAGAGAGAGAGAGAGAGAGAGAGCGCCCTCCAACATGCCGTCCGTCAGTCTAACTTACGATATTCTCTCTCTCAACAAGGAAATAAAATAGGTATACACAATAAGATTTTTTTAAGACCAAGCGGACAATAAAAGAAAAAGAAAAAAGAAAAAAAGAGGAAAACAAGAGGTATTATTAGCCTATGAACTATATGTAAGTAAAAAAAGATGAAATACAAAAAAATAATAAACAGAAAATATACAAAAGATTAACAACAAAAAGAAACATAAGGGAAAAAAACTAATTACAGACACGAAATAAAAAAAAGATAAATAATGCAAAAAAAATGAACAAAACCACAAAATAACAAGTAGAAAATAAACGCAAACTTAAAACAGAAACAAACAAATGAATAACGAAACTGAAATTAGATACGAAATTGAAAAAAAAAAAACAAAATAAACAAAACGAAAAACAAAATACAAATCAAACAAAAGAAAAATAAAGAAAACAACAAGTGAGTAACCTGGGAACAACACACAAGGCAAGAAAAAAAAATAAGACAACAACAACAACAACAATTAACAGCCGAAAATGAGACAGTAATTACAAGACCAACCTCAAATGAAGAAAAAAAAAGAAACTGTGCCCATGAATCCTTTATTTTTCGGAGCTTCTCATCAAAATTCAAAGGTTCGAGTTAGTGGTTCATTAAGTCCGGGATGACGGCGAGTGTGTGTGCGTGTGTGTGTGTGTGTGTGTGTGTGTGTGTGTGTGTGTTTCATTACTAATATCATTACTATTATTAATATTTTTAGTAGTAGTAGTAGCAGTAGTAGTAGTAGTAGTAATAGTAGTAGTAGTAACAGTGCTAAATAGAGGAGGAGATGGAAACATGCATATACAAGGAACAGTCAAGTCAGTCTATTGGCTCAATACGAGGTTGCCCGCTCCGGTGAATTTACTCTGCCCAACAGTCACTTAAGTGCCAGCAGAGCAGATCAAAGCACTTAAGTACATACGTACGTTCAGCTTGCTCCTGACGCAACGAAGCAGCGATCGATTCGACTTTTAAATGACATGATCGTTTTCGACCTTACTACTTGTGCAGGAAGGTTGTTCGAATCGCGGATGACTCTTTCAGAAGAAACTCCTGCCAATATCTGTACTACACTGCCGCACTTGAATAGGTAGACCGTTATTTCTAGTTACTGAGTTTGCAGATCAAAGAACTACCTGCCAGGTACTTGAAAACCTGAATCATATGTCGTCGCGTGTCTTTTCCACCGTGAAATCTGAAGAGGGTGAGTCGCTTGAGTCGTTCTCGGTACGGTTGAGGCCTTAAGGGTAGGGAAAATTAATTAAGCCTGTAACATCAGTACCACATTGACTATTGCCATCACTTCACACACACACACACACACACACACACATAAACCCCCATATACAGCAATAAAGACCAATCTGGATATGGACCATCGTGACACACACACACACACACACACAGAGGGCTCCCACGAATCCTTCAAGTCTTGCATCCTTCACTCAGCTCCTCGCCCACTTAACGTTCTATGGCCAGACGAAACACAAAAGGAACGGACGAAGGGGAAAGAAACGGACGCCTGGTATTGATTCGTGATGTAATGGAGTTGGATTATAACGAAACCAAAATATGTGCTGTCAGACGGAGAGGAGGGGAGGAGGAGGAGAGGAAAGGAGGAGAGAAGAGGGGAGGAGAGTGGGAATCGAAGGGGCAGAAGTGAAGAGAGGGAAAAAAGAGGACAGATGATATTAACGAGAGCAGAGAATGGCGACTAAATAGAGGAGGAGGAGGAGGAGGAGGGTAGAGAGAGGAGAGAGGAGATGACTCACCCTACAACGAAGTCTCTCAAGATAAGGAAATGATATCAAGTTAAAAAATAAAATCTAGGTCAACTATTTTTTTTCTTCTTTTTGGTAGATAAATTATTAGTGGCGTCTCTTCATGTGGACGTGAGAGAAACGAAGCGGAAAAGTAATAATGAAAAGTGCTCAAGGGGTTAGTGTGTGTGTGTGTGTGTGTGTGTGTGTGTGTGTGTGTGTGTGTTGCTGAGAGTCCCGTTGTGACATTATCTTTTTTTTTTACCAGCAAGCGAGCGGCAACATCCACCGCCCGTTTCTAATTCAGCAAGACACGTAATTACTATAAAAGAAAGTCCGTTTCCGGTAACTAATTCAGTGTTCTTCTTTCCCTCATTCATTTTCCGTCTTTTTTTCTTTCCTTTCCTTCCTTCTCCTTCAATCTCTACTTCCTATCTTCTTTCCATCATTCATTTTTCGTTTTTTTTTTTCTCTCCTTTCCTTCCTCCCTTCCTTCCTTCTCCTTCAATCTCTACTTCCTATCTTCTTTCCATCATTCATTTTTTTTTCTCCTTTCCTTCCTCCCTTCCTTCCTTCTCCTTCAATCTCTACTTCCTATCTTCTTTCCTTCATTCATTTTTCGGTTTTTTTTCTCTCCTTTCCTTCCTCCCTTCCTTCCTTCCTTCTCCCTCTCTACTTCCTATCTTCTTTCCTTCATTCATTTTTCGTCCTTTTCTCTCTCCTTTCCTTCCTCCCTTCCTTCCTTCCTTCTCCCTCTCTACTTCCTATCTTCTTTCCCTCATTCATTTTTCGTCCTTTTCTCTCTCCTTTCCTTCCTCCCTTCCTTCCTTCCTTCTCCCTCTCTACTTCCTATCTTCTTTCCTTCATTCATTTTTCTTTTTTTCTCTCCTTTGCTTCCTCCCTCCCTTCCTTCCTTCTCCCTCTTCCTCCTTCCCTCTTCACTTCCCATCTTCTTTCCATCATTCATTGTTTGCCTTTCCAGCGTTTATTTTTCTTCCTCCCTTCCTTCCTTCCTTCCTTCTCCCGCCTCCTCCTTCCCTCTCTACTTCCTATCTTCTTTCCCTTATTCATATTGTTCGTCTTTCCAGTGTTTTTTTCCTCTCTCTTCCTTCCTCCCTTCCTTCCTTCTTTCTCCCTCCTCCTCCTTCCCTCTCTACTTCCTATCTTCTTTTCCTCATTCACTGTTCGTCTTTCCAGTGTTTTCTTTCTCTTCCTCCCTTCCTTCCTTCCTTCCTTCTCTCCCCTCCTTCCCTCTTTATTTCCTATCTTCTTTCCTTTACTCATTGTTAGTCTTTCCAGTGTTTATTTATATTCCTTCCTTCCTTCTCTCCCCTCCTCCTTCCCTCTTTATTTCCTATCTTCTTTCCTTTACTCATTGTTCGTCTTCCCAGTGTTTTTTCTTTCTCTTCCTTCCTCCCTTCCTGTTGCATTCCTTCTTTTCTTCTCCCTCCTCCTCCTTCCCTCTTCGCCTCCTATCTTCTTTCATTCATTCATTGTTAGTCTTTCCAATATTTCTTCTTTCCTTCCCTTCCTTCCTTCTTGTTGCATTCCTTCCTTCTCCCTTCTCCTCCTTTCCTACCCCCTTCCCTCATCACTTCCTCTCTTCTTTCCCTCATTCATTATAATTATTAGTCTTTCCAGTGTTTCTTCCTACCTTTCCTTCCTTCATTCCTCTCTTCTTGTTGCAGTTCATTTAGTCAGTCCTTCCAACACACACACATCACGAATCAGACACATCCACCCACCCGCCCACACTGCCACCCCTCCCTCCCGTACGCACACACACAAAGAGGAGGGAAGGGAGGCGAGAAGCGGAGGAGGAAAGGAGTGCAGTGCAGGAGTCCCGTTAGCCCCGCCAGGATGCAGCAGAAAGAGTGACGACCGGGAAACAACGCGGGAAATTGACACGTTAAAAAAAAAAAGAAAAAAAAAAGAGAGAGAGCTGCAGGTGGAGACACTCGCCCTGCGCTATGCCCCGACGCGGAACACCTGGCGGCCGTGGGAACGATGGGAAGGGAGGAAGGAAGGAAGGACGGAAGGAAGGAAGGGAAGGAGGGAGGGAGGAAGGAGAGATGGGAAGGAATGCTGCTGGAAAGACTGACTGAACGGATGACGTGCAACAGGAAGAGGAAAGAAGGGAGGAAGGAAGAAAGGAAGGAAGGGACGGAAGGAGAGATGGGAAGAAATGCTGGAAAGACTGAATGAATGAAGTGAAACAGGAAGAGTGGAAGAAAGGAAGGGAGAAATGGAGGAAGGGAGGAAGGAAGGAAGGAAGGAAGGAAGGAAGGAAGGAAGGGAGGGAGGAAGGGACGGAAGGAGAGATGGGAAGGAATGTTGGAAAGACTGAATTAATGAAGTGCAACAGGAAGAGTGGAAGAAAGGAAGGGAGAAATGGAACGAGGGAGGAAGGAAGGAGGGAGGGAAGGCTGGAAGGAAGGAAGGAAGGGACGGAAGGAGAGATGGGAAGAAATGCTGGAAAGACTGAATGAATAAAGTGAAACAGGAAGAGTGGAAGAAAGGAAGGGAGAAATGGAAGGAGGGAGAAAGGAAGGAAGGAAGGAAGGAAGGAAGGAGGGAAGGACGGAAGGAGAGATGGGAAGGAATGCTGGAAAGACTGAATGAATGAAGTGCAACAGGAAGAGTGGAAGAAAGGAAGGGAGAAATGGAAGGAGGGAGAAAGGAAGGAAGGAAGGAAGGAAGGAAGGGAGGGAGGAAGGGACGGAAGGAGAGATGGGAAGGAATGCTGGAAAGACTGAATGAATGAAGTGCAACAGGAAGAGTGGAAGAAAGGAAGGGAGAAATGGAGGAAGGGAGGAAGGAAGGAAGGAAGGAAGGGACGCACGGAGAGATGGGAAGGAATGCTGGAAAGACTGAATGAAGTGAAACAGGAAGTAAGGATGGAGGAAGGAAAGAAGGGAGGAGGGAAGGAAGGGAGGGAGGAAGGGAGGAAGGAAGGAAGGGACGGAAGGAGGGATGGGAAGGAATGCTGGAAAGACTGAATGAATAAAGTCAAACAGGAAGTAAGGATGGAGGAAGGAAAGAGGGAAGGAAAGGAGAGAGGAAGGAATGGAGATGGAAAGATTGACTGACTAAATGAACTGCAACAGGAAGAGAGAGGAAGGAAGGAAGGAAGGAAGGAGGGAGGGGGATGGGACGAAAAGGGAAGGGAGGAAGAAAGGAAATAGGGAGGAAAGGAAGGAGTTGGGGAGGAGAGAAGGTTGAGAGGGAGAGAGAAGGAGGGGAATATGGAAGGGGAGAAAGGAAGAAAGAGAGGAAAGGAAAAAAGGAGGGAAGGAAAGGACAGGTAAACAGGAATAAGAGGAAAGAAAGAAAAATAATTAGGGAGGAGAAAGGGAAGCAATAAATGACGAAGTAAGGAAAGAAAGAAGGAAGCAAGAAAAGAAGAAAGGAGGGAACGAAAGGACAAGTAAAGAAGAATAAGAGGAAAGAAAGAAAAATAATTAAGAAGAAGGAGAAAGGGAAGCAATAAATGACGAAGGAAGGAAAGAAGGAAGGAAGGAAGAGAAAATGAAGAAAGGAAAGGACAGGTAAGGAGGAACAAGAGGAAAGGAAGAACAATTAGAAAGGGGGAGGGAAGAAGGGGAGCAAATAATGACAAAGGAAGGAAGGAAGGAAGGAAGAGAGGAAGGAGGTTAACGAGAACAGGAGGGAAGGATAATTGAACGATTAGGAAGGAGTAAAAGGAATCAAAACAGAGGTGATGAAGAAGGGAAGAAGGAAGAGGGGAAGGACTTCGCAAATGGAATCCTTCTGCCTTAACCTAAATATCCTTTGCTGGTATCCTCTCTCTCTCTCTCTCTCTCTCTCTCTCTCTCTCTCTCTCTCTCTCTCTCTAAGCCTCAATGTGGGAGTGAGTGAGAGCGCTTTGTTTGAGGAGGAGGAGGAAGAAGAGGAAGAAGAGGAGGAGGAGGAGGAGGAGGGGAAGAAAGGGAGAGGGTGAGAAGGGAGGAAGGGAGGCGGGCGATGAGGGTGCTTTGATGAGGGGAGAAGAGGAGGAGGAGGAGGAGGAGGAGGAGGAAGACAGAGAAGAATGACATGAAAAAGTGACGAGGAGGAATTACGAAAATAAAACAAAAAAATGACAAAAAAACGTAAAAAAGAAAACGATAAAAAAACAAGAAAGTAAACAAGAAAAAAAGTGTAAAAAAAAATATGGAAGAAGCAAAAAGAAAAACAAATAAATGATAAGGAAGAGAAAAGAGTAAAAAAAAACAACAACAACAGATAGAAGGAGATTGAATATGGGTGGAACAGAGGGGAGGAGGAGAGGGAGAGGGAGAGAGACAGAGGGAGGGAAGGAAGGAGGGAGAAGGAGGGGTGACGATGTTAAACAAAGGGCGAAGGGAGGGAGCGATAAAGAGATGAATAGAGAGCAGGAGGAGGAATAAAAATCTGAGAGGGGAGAGGGAAGGAGAAGAGGGTGGGAAAGGGAGGGAGGGAGGAAGAAGGGGAGAGAAAGAAGGGAGATATGGAGTAAAATGGGAGGGAGGGAGAAGGAAGACTAGTGAAGAAGGGGAGAGAAAAGAGGGGAGATATAAGGTAATATGGGAGGGTGGAAAAGAGAAGGGAAGAAGAAAGGGAGAGGGGAGAAAAAAGGGAGAAAAGAGTGGAAAGGGACGGCAAAGGGGGTGGGAAGAGGAGGGAGGGAGGTAAGAAGGAAGGGGAGAGAAAGAAGGGAGAGAAGAGGGGAGATATTGAGGAAAATGGGAAAGAGGGAGACAGAGGAAAGAGGGAAGAGAAAAGAGGGGAGATAAGGGAGGATGGGAGGAAAATGAGGGATATATGGAAGGATGGGAAAGGGAGGGAGGGAGAAGGAAAGGGAAAGAAAGAGGGGAAAGGGAGGGAGGGAGAAGAGAGGGGAGAGAAGAGGGTGGAGATATGGAGAAAAATGGGAGTGAGTGAGAGGAAAGGGGAGATATGGGAGGGAGAAATGGGGAGGGGAGATATGGATGAAAATGGGAGGATGGGAAAGGAAGGGGAAGGAGAAAAAGGGGGAGAGAAGGAAGGGGAGAGAAAGAAGGGGAGAGAAAAGAGGGGAGAGACGGAGGAAAATGAGGAGGAATGGGAAAAAAAATGGAAGAGAATTTGAAAGAAGGAAGAAGGAAAAGAGGAAAAGATAAGAAAAATGAAAGTAGAAATAAAGGAAGCAAAACGAAACAGGAAAAGAAAAAAAATGACAGTAAAGGAAAAAAAGTGGAGGAAGGAAAAGAGGAAAAAATAAAGAGAAATGGAAGTAGAAATAAAGAAAGAAAGAAGGAAGAGGCAAAAGAAGAGGAAAAGATGGTCATATGGAGAACAGAAACAAGAGGACAGAGAAGAGGAGAGAGAAGAAGAGAAAGAGGAAGAGGGAGAGAAGAGAGAGAGAGAGAGAGAGAGAGAGAGAGAGAGAGAGAGAGAGAGAGAGAGAGAGAGAGAGAGAGAGAGAGAGAGAGAGAGAGAGAGAGAGAGAGAGAGAGAGAGAGAGAGAGAGAGAGAGAGAGGAGATCAGAAGAAAGGAAGAGAAGAGGGGAACGGAGGAAAGTGGGAGGGAAGACTTGAATGGAGGGAAAAAAAAGAAGAGGGAGGAAAAAAAGAAAGGAGGGAGAGTAGAGAAAGAGATAACAGAGGGGAGGGAAATGAAGGAGGAGGAGGAGGAGAAGGAGCAGGAGGAAAAAGAGACGGAGGAAGTAAGGGAAGTGAAATAAAGGAAAAATTGAGATAAAATAGGAGAGAAAGAGAAGTTAAAGGAAAAGGAGGGAGAAGAAAGCGAAAGGGAGAAAGGGGAAAGGAAATGAAGGGAAAGGAAGGGAGAAGAGGAGGAAAGGAAAGGAAGGAGAGGCGGAAGAAGAAAGGAGATGAAAGAAGAGGGAAGAGAGGGAAAAAATAAAGGAAGGTGAGAAATAGAGAAGGAAGAGGAAAGAGAGGAAGGGAGAGAGGAGACAGGAAGAGGGGAAGGAGCAAATGAAGGAAGAGAGGGAGGAAAAATAGGAGGAAGAGAAGAAAAGGGTAAGGAAAAGAGGAAAGAAAGTGAAGAAGAAAGAAGAGAAGACAAAAGAGAAAGTGGGAGGAAGAGGAGAGAGGGAATGAGGGAAGAGGAGAAAGAGAAGAGGGAGAGGAGAAAGAGGAGGAGGAAGAGGAAGAGGAGGAGAGATTGACGCCCCTAACAAAGACGATGGAAAGTAATTGATGAAAATGGATAGAAAAATGGAGAGAGAGAGAGAGAGAGAGAGAGAGAGAGAGAGAGAGAGAGAGAGAGAGAGAGAGAGAGAGAGAGAGAGAAACACCATGACACCATTGATTTGACTGAGCCCCTCCTCCTCCTCCTCTCTTCTAATTAGGATCAAAGAAGAGATCATCAGCATCATCGGTTTATGTAGAGAGGAAGAGGAACTTAATAACTATCTTCTCTTTACTATCATTATCTTCTTTGTCTTCTTCTTCTTCCTCTTTTCTTTTCTTTTGTTACGTCTTCTTCTTTGTTGTTGTTCTTCTTCTAGACACACATCTTCTCTATCTTCTTCCTTGTTCTTCTTCCATATACATCTTCACTATCTTTATCTTCTTCCTTCCTTGTTTTTCTCTTATATCATCTTTTTACGCTTCTTAACTCTCATCCCCTTCCTCTTCTTCTCTTTCTCCTCTTCTTACTTGCTTTTCCTATCATCACTATCATCCCCTTCTTCTTTTCCTTCTCCTTCTTCTTCTTCCTTTTATACTTCTAAACACATATTCACTATCATATATTTTTTTTCTTCCTGTTATGCTTATACACATCATCATCATCATCATCTCCTTCTTCTTCTTCTTCTTCTTCTTCTTCTTCTTCTTCTTCTTCTTCCTCCTCCTCCTCCTTTTCTTATGTTTTTTCCTTTTGTCCTTTATCATCCTTTTCTTTGCAATTTCATTCTTCACTTCACATTAATTTTCTCTTCTCTTTCTTATTCCTCCTCCTCCTCCTCCTCTTCTTTTTCCTCCTATTTTTCTTCTTTTCCTCCCCTTCCTTGTTCTAATTCTTCTTTGTCATGTTTTCTCTTTTATCCTCTCCTCCTCCTCCTCCTATTCATTTTTCATTTTTATTCCGTTCTTCTTTTCTTCATCTTTCACCATCATCTTCAGCTCCTCCTCCTCCTCTTCTTCCTCCTCCTCCTGATCCACTTCCTCAAATTCCTCCACGCCCTTCCTCTGCCTCCATAAAGCTCTTCTCTCCATCTCTCATTCTTCCTCCTCCTCCATTTTCTTTTATTTACTTTTCCTCCATCCTTCCTCCAATCTTTTCTCCTCACCTTATTTCCCTCTTCCTAATCCACATAATACAACTACTTCCTTCCTTCCTCCTCCTCCTCCTCCTCCTCCTCCTCTTTCTCTTCCTCCTCCTCTTCTCGTCATCCTATTCCACATATGCTACCAAAATTAATTACTCCTCCTTCTTCTTCTTCTTCCTATTCCACATTATAAAGAACAACATGACTCCTCCTCCTCCTCCTCTTCCTATTCCATCTTCCTTCCCCTCCCCCCCCCCTTCTCTTTCCTCTCCTCTTCCTCTTCTTCTCTTCTTTTTCTCCCTCCTCCTCCTCTTCTTTTTCTTCCCCCCACCCTCCTCCTTCTCTTCCACATACACCGTAACTACCACCAACATAGCTCGTCCTCCTCCTCCTCCTCCTCCTCCTCCTCCTCTTGGCCCATCCTTCGATCATTCGCGCCAATAATCTTACACGAAAAGCGCTTTGGCCGTTGTGGCGGTAATTGGCTCAATCTTGCTCGCGGCGGGGCGGTGCGCGGAGTATGGGCGGGAGGGAAGGAAAAAAGAAAAACAGAAAAAAGGGAAGAAAAACAATTATATTACGAGGTGAAGATGGAGAGAGGAGGTAAGGTGGAGGTGGAGGAATAAAGAAGGGATGGAGAAGGAGAGAGAAGGGGAGTAAGGTGGAGATGGAAGGAAGAGAGAAAAAAAAGGAAGGAAAACAATTATATTACGAGGTGAAGATGGCGAAAGAGTGAGGGAGGAGGAGGAATAAAGGGAAGAAGAAGAGGAGAGAGAGAGAGAGGGAAAGGTGGAGTGAGTGGAGTGGGAAGGAAAAATAATAAAATAAATAAAAAGAATAGTACACGAAGACGAAGGGGAAGGTGGAAGAATAAAGAAGGGAGGAAGGGAGGAGAAGGGAAGAAGGGAGGGAGAGAGAGAAGAAGGGAGTATGGAAGATTGGGAAGAGAAAAAAAATGAAGAAAAACAATTATATTACAAGGTGAAGACAGAAAGGGAGAGGGAGAGGGAGGAATAAAGAAAAGGAAGGGAGGGAAAAAAGGAGGAAAAAAGGGAGAAAAAAGGAAGAAAACATTTATATTACATGGTGAAGAGAGAGAGAGAGAGAGAGAGAGAGAGAGAGAGAGAGAGAGAGAGAGAGAGAGAGAGAGAGAGAGAGAGAGAGAGAGAGAGAGAGAGAGAGGAATAAAGAAAGGGAGAAGGGGAGGAAGAAGAGGAAAGGAGGAAGGAGAGGAAGAAGGAGAAGGAAGGGAAGAATCGCGTATGGGCGGAAGGGAAAGAAAAAAAGAACAAAAAAGTAAGAAAAACAAGTATATTACAAGGTGAAGACAGAGAGAGAGAGAGAGAGGGAGGAGGAGGAATAAAGAAGGGGAGGAAGGGAGAAAGAAGAGGAAGGGAGGAAGGAAAGGAAGAAAGAAGAAAAAGAACGAAGAAAAAATTGTAGACCGAATAATGGAAAAAAACAAAAATAAAAAAAAATAGGTAGCGATGGTTTTAGTAGTAGTGGTAGTAGTAGTAGTAGTAGTAGTAGTAGTAGTAGTAGTAGTAGTAGTAGTAGGAGGAGGAGGAGGAGGAGGAGGAATTATGGGCGTATAAAGAAAAAAAAATAAAACAATATATTACTTAGGAGAGATAGGAGAGGAAAGGGGAGGAAGATGGAGGGGTGAGGGGAGACGAGAATGAAGGAAAGGAAGGAGAGGTGAGGGGAGGTGAGGGGGTAAACAAGGGGAGAGGAGGAGGCAGGTACATAAAGTTGATGAGGACAAATGACTTACAGGGACAGGTAAGGGGAGAGAGAGGAAATAAAAGAGGAAAATTGGAAATAGCGACAGGCAGAAAGGGGAGAAGAGAAGAACGTGAGGGTGAAGATGAAATGAGTGAGGGCGATAGTGAAGGGATAATGATAGTTAAAGAGAAGACGGAGAAGAGAAAAAGTAAAGACAGGCAGGAAGGGGAGAAGTGACGAGCGTGAGTGAAGATGAAATGAGTGAAGGTGAGTGAAAGGAAAATGATAGTTAAGGAGAAGACGGAGAAAAGTAAAGGCGTGTAAATGAAAATGAGGGTACTGAAGGTGATGTCACTCGTGGAAAAAAAAAAAAGTGAAAATGCCGTGAAAATGTATCGAAAGTGAGAATGGTCTGAAGGCAAGGGATATGAAGTGAACTGAGGCGAGTCGAAAAATAAAAGTGAAAGTGAAGTACAAAAATGTGATTGAAGTGAAAATGGTGATGAAGTGAAGGTGAGGTGAGGGTGAAAGTGAAGGTGAAATAAAGAAGTGAAGGTGCGATGAAAGCGTAGTGAGGGTGAGATAAAGTGAAGATGAGGTGATGTGAAGATTAAATGCAGATGAGTGAGGTGAAGAGAAAGTGAAATGAAAATGAAGTGAAGGTGAGATGAAAGTGAGATGAAAGTGAAGCGAAGTGAAGGTGAGGTGAAGGTGATGAAGGTGAGGTGAAGGTGATGAAGGTGAGGTGAAGGTGATGAAGGTGAGGTGAAGGTGATGAAGGTGAGGTGAAGGTGATGAAGGTGAGGTGAAGGTGATGAAGGTGAGGTGAAGGTGAGGTGAGGTTGGCCGGGTATTGATCGCCGCCTCACGTCTCCATATTTACATGATGTAACTCACAAAGCTGAACTTCCTTTGAACCCTCACCGACCCCTCGCCCGTGTGTCCTGGGGGGAGGAGGAGAATGAGGAGGAGGAGGAGGAGGAGGAGGAGGAGGAGGGTGATGAAGAGTAGGATTAGGAAGAGGATGGAGGAGGAGGAGGAGGATGCGAAAAGCGGAAGTGGGGAAAGGTAAGTAGGATTTGGGGGAAAGGAAGATCAAGGAAGGAGGAGGAGGAGGAGGAGGAGGAGGAGGAGGAGGAGGAGGAAGAAGACAAGAAAGACGACATGGATATAATAAAGGAGAAAGAAGGGAAAGAAAGAAGAGGGAGAGAAGAAGGATGAAAAGACACAATATCACAATAATTTCTACACACACATATTTTTCTTGCAATCCAAAAACTTCAACAGCCAAGCAACTATCCCTTAACTACCAATAACAACTTAATGGCAAGTTTAGTTTTAACACGTAATAGCTATTTAACAAACCCTTAATAAGCAACCACAACCTCTTAACAATCTATACTCTTCCATAATACACACAAAAATCTATTACCAAGAATGCAGAGAGAGGAAGATGGAAAAGAAGAAAGAGAAGGGAGAGGAAGAGTGATCAGAGGAAAGGAAAAGAAGGACACGAAGGATAGAAGGAGGGAAGAATTGGGCGGAGGGAAGAAAGTAATGAAAAGAGAAAAATAAGGAGGAAAGGAAGGAGAGGAGAAGAGGAGATAAAAGAGGATATAAGAAGAAAGGAGGAGAAGGGAAAGGAGGAAAGACGGAGGGAAGAATTGAGTGGGGAAGGGACAAGGTTATGAAGGAGAGAAAAATAAGGAGGAAAGGAGGGAGAGAAGAGGAGATAAAAGAGGATATAAGAAGAAAGGAGGAGAAGGGAGTGGAGGAAAGACGGAGGGAAGAATTGAGTGGAGGGAAGAAAGAAAGAAGGTTATGAAAGTTGAGAAAAATAAGAAGGAAAGGAGAGAGAGGAGAAAACGAGATAAGAGAAGAGATTAGAAGAAAGGAGGAGAAGGGAATGGAGGAAAGACGGAGGGAAGAACTGAGTGGAGGGAAGGGACAAGGTTATGAAGGAGAGAAAAATAAGGAGGAAAGGAGAGAGAGGAGAAAACGAGATAAGAGAGAAGATCAGAAGAAAAGAGGAAAAGGGAGTGGAGGAAAGACGGAGGGAAGAATTGAGTGGAGGGAAGAAAGAAAGAAGGTTAAAAAAAGTTGAAAAATAAGAAGAAAGGGAGACAGGAGATAACGAGATAAGAGAGGAGATTAGAAGAAAGGAGGAGAAGGGAATGGAGGAAAGTGGGAGGGAAGAACTGAGTGGAGGGAAGAGACAAGGTTATGAAAGGAGAGAAAATAAGAAGGAAAGGAGAGAGAGGAGAAAACGAGATAAGAGAAGAGATTAGAAGAAAGGAGGAGAAGGGAATGGAGGAAAGACGGAGGGAAGAACTGAGTGGAGGGAAGAGACAAGGTTATGAAAGGAGAGAAAATAAGAAGGAAAGGAGGGACAGGAGAAAACGAGATAAGAGAGGAGATTAGAAGAAAGGAGGAGAAGGGAATGGAGGAAAGACGGAGGGAAGAATTGAGTGGAGGGAAGAAAGAAAGAAGGTTACGAAAGGAGAGAAAAATAAAAAGGAAAGGAGAGAGGAGAAAACGAGATAAGAGAGATCAGAAGAAAGGAAGAAAAGGGAAGGGAGGAAAGAGGGAGGGAAGAACTGAGTGGAGGGAAGAAAGAAAGTCATGAAAAGAGAAAAATAAGGAGGAAAGGAGATAAGAGAGGAGAGGCAAATGGCTTCCTCATACAAAGACGAAAAAAAAAAAAAAATAGAAAACAAAACAAATCTGAATAAAAGTCGTAAAATATCCACGTGAACCGCATCGTAAGTGTTTCAAATCCACGTTTCACTGTTTCAAATTATCATACGTGAAACACCGAACCAACATCTGCTTCCTTTACAGTAAAAAAAATAATAATAAATAAACAAAAAAAATAAACAAAACAGCTATCAAATTAACCTCAAAATTAGCCGATTGACCAAAAGGGAAACTCTTCTAACCCTCATTTTTAATCAACAAGTTAGTGAGATCCTCTTCACGGCTCCCCTCTTCATCATTATTCCTTCCCCTCACTCACGGCCCTTCCTCATCCACTTAAAACCTCTTATGCTTCCTTTCAATCCCCTTCCTCATTCCTCTTTCTCCCTCTACCATTCCTCTCATTCCCCGTTCCTCCCCTTTTTATTTCCCTTCCTCTTTCCCCTTCTTCACTGCTCCCCTCTTATTTCCCCTCTTCTATCATTCCTCTTAGTCATTCCTTCATCTCATTCCCCTTTCCTCCCCTTCATTACAATTCTTTATCCATTTTTCATTTCCCTTCCTCATTCATCTTTCCCTAATTTCACTGCTCCCCTTTTTATCATCATCCCTCTTCGTCATTCCTTCCTTTCATTCCCCTTTCTTTCCATTATCACTCTTACTCTTCTGCGCCTTTTAATTCCCTTTCCTCATTCCTCTTTCCCTAATTTCACTGCTTCCTTCTTTTATTTCCCTTCTTTTATCATCATTCCTCTTCGTCACTCCTTCCTTTCATTCCCCTTTCTTTCCCTTATCACCCTTCCTCTTCTGCTCCTTTTCATTCCCCTTCCCCATTCTTCTTTCCCTAATTTTACTGATCCCCTCTTTATCACCATTCCTTTTCGTCACTCTTTCCTTTCATGCCCCTTTCCTCCCCTCATCATCATCCTTCCTCATCCACTTTAAACCTCTTCTGCTCCTTTTCATTCCTTTTCCTCATTCCCCTTTCGCATACTGTCTCATTTGTATTTTTTTTCCCTCTCACTGTCCCTTTCACTCGTCAGCCCCTTTCCCTTCCTCCTATACTCTCATTTCTTCCCTATTTCCTTCTACCTCTCCCCTTCTATAATCTCTGACTCCCAACACCTTTTCCTCCTCTTTTCCCTCCCCCTTTCCCCTTCAACTGCTCATACAATCTCTCATTTTCATTACCTTTTCCTCCCTTATTTTCCTTTCATTTGTCCACTTATTATAATTTCCTCCTCTTTTTCCTCTTCCATCTTTTACTTTCCCTTTTTTCCCTCCTCTTCACCTCCATCTACACTCACTTATATCACTTTTTCCTCCACATTTTCCGTCTTCCTTTACCCCTCCACCTTAATCTTTCTTCCACCCTCTCCTCCCTTGTTTCCTCTCCCTTTTCCTCCTACCTATTCCCATAATCTCTCACTTATATTGCCTTTTCCTCCCTTTTTTTCCTCTCCCTTTCTACCTTAATCTTTCTTCCACATTTTTCTCCCCCATTTCCTCTCCCTTTTTTCCCTCTCCTTCTTTACCTTAACCTTTCTTCCACCTTTCCCTTCCCCATTTCCTCTCCCTTTTTTCCCTCCCTTCCCCTTCTCTTACTCCCACAATCTTTCACTCCCTCCCCTTTTCCCCTCTCCCTTCCTCTCTCACTCTCATCTTTACCCTTTTCTCCCTTTTTTCCCTCCCTTCCTCTCCTCCTACTCCCACAATCTCTCACTCCCTCCCCTTTTCTCCTCTCCCTTCCTCTCTCACTCATCTTTCCCCCTTTCTCCCTTTTCTAAATCTCTCTTCCCCCCTCTCGCTTCCATCACCTTTTCCTCCCCCTTTTTCCTCCTTCCTCTCCCCCTCCTCCCCTCGTTCTCTCCTCACCCATCACCCACTCAACCAAACAACCACTCCCCAATTACCACCATTAAGTTTATCTCCCCCCCAACGAGTATCGATTAACCGGACTGTCCTCTCTCTCCTCCCTCACTTACCCAACCACGCCAATCGATTAACCGGATTTATTTTTCACTCCCGTATTATTATTATTATTATTATTATTATTATTATTATTATTATTATTATTATTGTTATTATTATTGTTGGTTTCCACTGTCATAAAATTGTGATTGACCATTTACTCTCTCTCTCTCTCTCTCTCTCTCTCTCTCTCTCTCTCTAACCTTGAGTGTAAAAAAAGTCTCAAATCGTATTGGAATTCTGACCATAAAGTGAATCCGTGTGTGTGTGTGTGTGTGTGTGTGTGTGTGTGTGTGTGTGTGTGTGTGTGTGTTCTTTTTTTTACTCTTTCTTTTATTCAGTTTACCTTTTTAGTCTTTTTTGTTTGTTGTTGTTTTTCTTCTTCTACATCTGTGTGTGTGTGTGTGTGTGTGTGTGTGTGTGTGCTGTATAATTTAGCTTTAGTTTGCCCCCCCCCCTCCCCCCTCCCCTCCCTCCTCCCCCGCCCCTTCCCCCCAATTTAGGCAGGAACCTCCACTGCAGCCGCCCACATAAATCATTCCTTTTGACACCCACCGAGTATTCCTTTAATGTACCTTCACACACACACACACACACACACACACACACACACACAGGTTAGAGAGCACGGACAGCCCCAGATAGACAGACACACAATAACACACACACACACACACACACACACACACACACACACACACACACACACACACACACACACACACACACACACACACACACACATACAAATAAAAATAGGAACAAGAAGAAAAAGATCAACAACAACAACAAATAAATGGTGGATAAAATAGAGAAAAAAGGAAAGAAAAAGATAATTTTTTTTTTCCTTCAATAACATTCACGTCTTCCTTTAGTCAAGATAAGACGTGAAGGAAGAGGAGGAGGAGGAGGAGGAGGAGGAGGAGGAGGAGGAGGAGGGACGAAGATATGTAGAGACGGAAAGCGACGTGAGGGAAAAACTGGAAAACGCGACAGAGGAAAAGAAAGGAAAAGGGAAAGGAAAAGAAAAAAACATGAAAAGAAAGAAAAGGAGAGAAATTAGCAGAAAAAAAACTACGAATCCAAAATAAAAAAAAATGAAGAAAAACTGGAAAAAACGAAACAGGAAAAAGTTAAAAAAAAGGGGAAAGGAAAAGAAAAAAAAACATTAAAAAGGAAAACGAGTAATAACAAACAAAAACATTACCAAACCAAAAAAGAAAAGAAAATAAGGAAAAACTGGAAAAACGAAATAGGAAAACAAGGAAAAGTAAAAGGGAAAGGGAAAGAAAACATGACAAAATAAACAAAACGAAAGAAATAGCAACAACAAAAAAACGAGAAAAAAAAATTCACATAATTTACTAAAAAAAAAAAAAAAGGAAATAAATCGTAACTTTTTAATACCTAAGTGAATTACCGACGAGAGAGAGAGAGAGAGAGAGAGAGAGAGAGAGAGAGAGAGAGAGAGAGAGAGAGAGAGAGAGAGAGAGAGAGAGAGAGAGAGAGAGAGAGAGAGAGAGAGAGGACAAGAAACACAGGTGAGGGGAAAGGAGGGGAAGGGAATGAGAGAAAGGAGAGGAGGGGATATAAGAGGGAAGGAGGGGAGAAGAGAAAGAAATGAGGAGGAGGAAGGAACAGAGGAATGAGGTGAGGGGAAGGAAAGGAGGAAAAATATAAGGGAGAATAAGAGAGAAAGGAAGGAGGAGAAAGACGAGGAGGAAGAGAAGGTAATTGGGAGTGACGTGAGGGGAAGGAGTGAAGAATCAGGAAGGAGAGAGAAAAGGAAAGAGGAGGAAGAGGAGGAGGAGGAGGAAGAGGAGGAAGAGGAGGAGGAGGAAGAGGAGGAGGAGGAGGAGGAGGAGGGGGAGGCACCTGCAATCCTCCTCAGGTATGCTCGGGCCGCGTGGAGAGGTAAGTAAATTAGAGGAAGGAAAGCGTAGGAAATTGGAGGAAAGGAGGTAAAAGGGAGGAATACGTGATGAGGGTCTCCACTCCTTGCCCTCAGACTGACGAATGAGGAGGAGGGTCATTATTTTTATTATTATTATTATTATTATTATTATTATTATTATTATTATTATTATTAGTAGTAGTAGTAGTAGTAGTAGTATCATTATTACCATCATCATACCTAAGGCTGGATTTATTTTATTTTCATTATTATTAGTATTACCATCACCATTATTAGTAGTAGTAGTATCATCATTATTCATTAGTTATTATTATTATTATTATTATTATTATTATTATTATTTCATATGTGTATTTTTTCCCTATTTTGAGATTCTAAGTTTCAATAATTTCTTTGCCTCCTTTTCCTCTTCGATTTTTCATTTTCTTAATTTTTTATTTCTTTCGATATTCACTTTTTATATTAATATTTCTGCGATTTTTTAATTTTTTTGGGAAGGTAGGAAGGGATGGAAAGGGGAAGGGGAGCATAAGAGAGGAGAGGGGTTGGGAGGGGGAGAAGGGAAGGGGAGAAAAAGCAGATGGAGGAAAAGAGAAAGGAGTAAGAAGGGGGAAGGAGAAGATGGGGGAAGAAAAAGGAACTTGAGACAGGGGAGGCAGGGAAAGGGAGGGGAAGTGAGAGGAGGGGAGAAAAAAATTAGGGAAGGTAGGGGAGGGGAGGAGAGTGTAGGAAGGGGAGAAGGGGAGGTGGGGGAAGGGGAGGTAGGGGAGCAGAGGTGGTGGAAGGAGAAGGGAGGAGGGGGAGGGGGGGTGTATGCATAACCTCGGCAGGTGGGCGGCAGGTGTCCTTCCCCCGGGGCTCACCTGAGGTTGTGGCGCGAGGAGCAGGTGCAGAGGAGGAGGAGGAGGAAGAAAAAGAAAAAGGGGTAGTTAAATATTAGTAGTAGCATTATTTTCATTATTATAGTAGCAGTAGTAGTAGTAGTAGTAGTAGTAGTAGTAGGAGGAGGAGGAGGAGGAGGAGGAGGAAAATAAAGAAAAAGAGGAGGGATTAAAGTACATACTATTCATTAGAAGCATTATTATCATTGCAAATTATTATTATCATTATTATTACTATTATTATCATTATTGTTGTTGTTGAAATAGTAGTAGCGGTAGTGGTGGTAGTAGTAGTAGTAGTAGTAGTAGTAGTAGTCATAATAAAAAGTAAAAAAAAATATATAAGTAAAAACCAAAATAAAATAGAAGTAAAAAATAATAAAGTAAAAATAAAAGTAAAATAAAAGCAAAAAAATAATAATCCCAACAAAACAAAATAAAAGTTAAAAATAAAAGCAAAAACAGAATTACAAATAAATATAAAATAGCAAAATCAAATAAAAACGAACAAACACCTTCAACAGCAGTAAAACAAAACACACGTAGCAACCAACCAAAGCCTTTCCCAGTGCTACACACACACACACACACACACACACACACACACACACACGGGCAGGGGCGGGCAGGAGCAGAGGGAAAAATTAATAATAGCTCTGTTATTGGTTTTCTCTCCTCACTCTCTCCCTTCCCTCCATGTTTCCTCCCCTCCCCAGCCACTTACAGGGAACAGGCGCCCTTGAGAGATGGGAAAGGAAACACGGAAACATGGACAAGCAGGCAGCAGAAAACCTGTTGGCTCATTGCGAGGCAGCCTGCTGTTAGTGCTTTAATTAATCCGTCAGCCAAAGGAGTGACCTGAGGAAGGGTTAAAGCACTAATGTTCATACTCAGGATTACGTTCAGTTCACTCCCGACGCAGCAAAGTGACGGTCAATGCAATTCTTAACCTGGTAGCTGCGGGGATCATGTTTCTTAAAGGCTCCTCTAAGTGAGAAAAATGAGAAAAAAATCATCACTCACGCAAACCATTTCATAATGCATATCAACGCATTTGTGATCAGTTTATGCATCATCTATTTTTTGGGGGGTTTATATCATGGCAAAAATTTGGTCCGTCGATGGTACACGGTAAAGCCACAAATTTGACCCATCGCTGCTACCGGGTTAAAGGACTTGATTGTTTCCGCACTGACAACTCCTGCGGGAAGGTTGTTGCAGTGGCGGGCGACTCCGTTCGAAAAATAACTCCTGTCGATATCCGTACTGGAGGAGGAGGAGGAGAGGGGATGCTGATCACCTGTGGAGGGAAGGGAAGGGAAGGGAAGGGAAGGGAAGGGAGAGAGGGAGGGAGGGAGGTGACGGAAAGGAAGGGAAGAAAATGGAAGGAAGGGAAGGAATAGAAGGAAAGGGAGAGGGAGGGATGAAGGTGACTAAAAGGAACGGAAAAGGGGAGGGAGAGAGGGAGGTGACGGAAAGGAAAGGAAGGGAATGGAAGTGAGGGACGGGAAGGGAAGAGCTGTCTGTGTATTTGTCTGTCAGTCTGTTTATCTGTCTGTGATTGTATGTTGATGTTTGTTTTTGTAATAGTTCCTCTCTCTCTCTCTCTCTCTCTCTCTCTCTCTCTCTCTTGGCACTTCGTCACGTGTATTTTTCCTCCCTCCCTCTTACCAAGCTCTCCCTCCCCTCCCCTCCCCTTCCTTTTCCTTCCCCCTTCACTCCCCTTCCCTTCCCTCAAACCAGGCTTCCCTTCCCTCTCCTCCCCTCCCCTTCCTTCCCCCTCTCCACTTATTTCTCCTCCTCTCCTTCACCTAATCTTCCCTCCCCGTCCACTTTCTCTCCCCTCCCCTCTCTCTTTATCCCCTCCCTTTCCTTCCCTCCCCTCCCGTCCCACTCCACTTCCTTCCCCTCCTCTTTCTTCCTTCCTCCCTCCTCTTCCCTTTCCCACCTTCCTCTTCCCTTCCCCACCTTCCCCTTCCCTCCCTACACTCCCCATCCTTCCCCTCCCGTCAATTCCTCCTCCCCTTCCCTTCCCTTCCCTTCCACCCCTCCCCTTCCCTTGGCACCCTCGCCGGACTAATAACTTTGGCACACCCTGTAGAAGAGACGAATGTTTATGGACGACTCTGTATAATTTGCCAGTTAATGAGATTTGGGTGATTAACGATTTTTTTTTTCGTTTTTTTTATTCGAAGTATTTTTTTTTTTGGGGGGGGGAAGGAGTATGTATTTTATTTTATTTTATTTTATTTATTTTCTTGTATTTTCTTTTCTTTTATATTATTTGGTGTGGACTTTTTTTCTTTCTTCTCTTTTCCTGTTACTTTTCTTTTTTTTCCTCTTTTCTTTCATTGTTTGGTGTGGTCTTTCTCTTTTTTTCCTTTACTTTCCCTTTCTTTTCCCCTCTTGTTTTCTCTTTCTTTTCCCCTCTTCTCTTTCCCTTCCCATTTTCCTCTTTCATTTCATTTCTTATCCCTCCTTTTCGTTTCTCTCACCCTTTCATTCTCTCCTTTATTTCCTCTTTTGCTTTTCATATATTTTTTCTCCGTTTCCCTCGTCTCTCCTCCCCTTCATTCCTTCCTTTCCCTCTCTCTTTCCTTTCCATTTCCCTCTTTGATTTTATTTCTTATTTCTCTCTCGTTTCTCTATGCCTTTCCTTCTTTCCTCCATTTCCTTTCCTTTTTTTCCCTTTCGCTTGTCTCCTCTCTCCTTCCTTCCCCTTTCTCTATTCTTTTCATTTATTTTTCTCTCCCTTTCCTTCTTTCCTCCATTTCATTTCTTCCTTTTCATATATTTTCTACCCTTTCGCTTGTCTCTCCTCATTTTCCTTCCCTTCCTTTCTCTTTCCTTTCCTCGGTGGTCCATTTTCCTTCCTCCTTCCTATCTTCCTCTTTCTTTTTACCTTTCTTCTCTTCCTTTCTTGGCCCGCTTGATTTCTGGCAGATCTGAGAATTTCCGAGTGAAGAGAGAGAGAGAGAGAGAGAGAGAGAGAGAGAGAGAGAGAGAGAGAGAGAGAGAGAGAGAGAGAGAGAGAGAGAGAGAGAGAGAGAGAGAGAGAGAATCTTCCTCTGCCTATATCTATTCGTTCCCTCTTCCTCCCTTTCTCTCTCTCTCCTTTCTTTTCTTCTTCTCTCCTTTTCTTCCGTTTAAAACCTTTCCATCTATTCCATACTACTACTACTACTACTACTACTACTACTACTACTACTACAACCTTTTCTTACAAAACTTCAATAGTGCTTTGTCCTTCACCTATTCCTTGTTCTTCTTCTTCTTCTTCTTCTTCTTCTTCTTCCTCCTCCTCCTCCTCCTCCTTGTCTTCATGGCACCAGTCCAGAAGACAATCCATCCGGCACGAAATGAAAAAAAAAAGCAAAAAAGGAAAAAAAGGGAAAAAAGGGAAAAAAGACCCAGAAACGAGGGGAAAAAAAGGGAAGGGAAGTGTCACCTGGGCAGAGTGATGCGTGAGGGCGTGACAAAGGGCAATCAGGGTATCAGGATGAGCCTAATTAATGAGCCTATGAGGGCCTAATGAGGTGGTTTGAAGGCAGGGTGAGGAGAGGCCGGATGAGGGAGGGATCAAGGTGGAGGAAAAATGGGCTGGAAGGAGGAAAGTGCTGGAGAGAAGATTGGTGGGAGGGAGGGAGGAAGGAAGGAAGGAAGGAAGGAAGGAAGGTAAGGAGGAAGGAAGGAAGGAAGGAAGGAAGGAAAGGAGGGAGGTAAGAAGGAAGGAAGGGAGGGAGGTAAGAAGGAAGGAAGGGAGGGAGGTAAGAAGGAAGGAGGGAAGGAAGGAAGGTAGGAGAGGGAGGGAGGAAGGAAGGAAGGGAAGAGGAAAGGAGGTTAGGGAAAAATGAAAGAAGGATGGAAGGAAGAAAGAAAGAAAGAAAGAAAGAAAGAAAGAAAGAAAGAAAGAGAGGAAGGAAGGAAGGAAGGAAGAATGGTAAGTTGGAAGGAAGGAAGGATGGTAAGTTGGAAGGAAGGAAGGAAGGTAAGAGAGGAAAGTAGGGAGGGTAGAAAGGAAGGAAAGAGGAAGGAAGGTTAGGGAAAAAGGAAGGAAGGAAAGAAGTTAGAGAGGATGGAAGGAAGGATGGAAGGAGAGGTAAGAGAGGATGGAAGGTAAGAAGGAAGGAAGGAGGAAGGTTAAGAAAAAAGAATGAATGAATGAAGGAAGGAAGGAAGGAGAAGTTAGAAAGAATGTAAAATAGGAAGGAAGGAAGGAAGGGAAGGAAGAATGAGGGAAGGAATGAAGGGAAAAAAAGGAGTATAAAGAAAAATGGGAAAATGAGAAAGAAGAGGAAGAAGGGAGAGGGGAAGTGAAGGAAGGAGAGAAAGAAAGGGGATAGGGAAGAGAAGGAAGGAGAGGAGGAAAGGGTAAAGTAATGAAGGTTGTGGAGGAGGAGGAGGAGGAGGAGGAGGAAAAGGAAGAAGAAGAGGAGTTAAAATGGAGAGCTGGGATGAGAGACGAATTTTGAATCACCTCTCTCTCTCTCTCTCTCTCTCTCTCTCTCTGACAAAGTCCCTCGTAGCTTACCCTTTCAAAAATATACCATGACACTTTCTCCCCTTCCTCCCCCCTTCTCCTCCACTCCCCTTCCCCCTTCTCTTCCCCTCCCCTCTTTCAATCCCCCAGTATGAATGTTTAATTGAGTCATTCTTAATTTGCATGAGAAAAAGAAAACGGAGTGAGGTTGACGCCCGAAAAAAAAAAAAGAGAATTGGTGGGATGAAACAACTTTGTATTCTGTGGCGAGTGAGTGAGTGAGTGAGTGTCAAATTCTCAAACATTTCGAAGCCCAAGCGCACACATATTTGACAAGACTTTCATAACGGGAGAGTTTTGGGGGCATTTCCAGGGCTAGTTTTATGACCCTGGTGTTAGTCTGACCCTTCCTCTGTACCATGAACCTAAGATACCACTCACTGGAACAGGACTGATCTCCTATTCACCCTTTGGAAATTGTCGATGTGAGAGAGGAGGGAGAGGTAGGAAGGGGTAGGGAGCGATGGGTAGGAAGGGACGGGGAAGGGAAAGAAGGGTAGGAAGAGGGAAGGTCTGATGGTACTGACCTGAGTGCGTGCGTGCGTGAGTAAGTGAGTGAGTGCGTGTGTGAGTGAGCTAAGAGAAAAGAATAGTCAAGATGAGTTTTGATTGGTTTATATAATATGTTAGTGTTAGTGTGTGTGTGTGTGTGTCAGGCAGGTAAACCCTATATATTTTCCATAGCTATCAACATTGCCCAATAAAACTTAAGCATCGCGGTAAATAATAGGTCACTCAACGCTGGAACAAAACAACATTACAACACAGAGGGCGATGAAGGGAAGGGAAGGGAGGGGAAAGGGAAGGAAAGAGAAGAGAAGAGATGGGAGGGGGAAGATGGGAAGTGGAGGAGAGGGAAGGGAAAGAGAGGGGATAAGAAAGGGATGGAAGAGGAGAAGAGGGGATGGAGGGAAGAGGAAGAGGAGGGGAAGGAAAGAGATGTGAAGGGGAGGAGAGGAGAGGAAGAGATGGGAAGGGGTGGGGAAGGAAGAGGAGGGAGGAGGGAAGGGAGGAGGGAGAAACAAAAAACTGTGTAAGAAAATAGGAAAAGTGGAGGAGGAGGATAAAAAGGGAAGAGGAATGGTGATGTAAAAGACGAAGAAGAAGACGAGGAAGAGAAAGGGAATAATAGGAGTATATAAATAAATAAAACGTAATAAATAAAAGATTAAAGTTAAAATATAAACAACCATCACCACCACCACTACCACTACCACCACCACCACCACCAACAACAACAACAACAACATCATCCTCTTTCTCTTCTTCCCTCTCTTCCCCCACCTCCTTCTTCCATCTGTCCCGGAAAATCTCTCTCTCTCTCTCTCTCTCTCTCTCTCTCACCATTCTCTTCACATCCGTCATTTTTTTTCTATTCTCTTTCTCTTTTAAATTCTAGGAAAGTTACCCTCCTCCTCCTCCTCCTCCTCCTCCTCCTCTTCTTCTTCCTTCTCCTTCTCCTCCTTTTCCTCTGTGCTTATCCATTGTGTGAGAGAGAGAGAGAGAGAGAGAGAGAGAGAGAGAGAGAGAGAGAGAGAGAATGGAGCATAAAAGAAAAAAAAGAAGAAAAGGAGTAAAAAGAGCCGTAAAAATGATACTTTCCTTCATATTGCTTCTAAAAATATCCCGAAGAAGTTTTTAGTGCGTTTCAAGATTGACTTTTATTGACCTTTCTATTTTCTTTCTTATTTATTTATTTATTATTATTCTTTTTATTTTTATTTTATTATCTAACGTCTTTATCGTAATTTTTTCACTTTATCATCATCTCCTTTTCACCTTTTTCGTTTCCCTTTATTTTCCCTTATTCTTGTTTTCCGTATCGTTCATTTTGTTCTTTTTCTATCTCTCTTCTCCTCATTTTTACCATTTTTTTTCAATTGCTCATTCCTTCTATTTTCCTTTCATTTGTATTTCATAAGTTTCTCCTTTTCCCTTCAAATCTTTTTCTCCTATAATTTCCACTTTTTTTCATTCTTTTTTACTTTTTCTCTTTCGTTTTTTCTTTCTTTCTGTCTTTTTATTTCCTTCTTTTTTATCTCCTTTTCATTTTTCTCAACTCTTTTTTTCTCGTATAATTTCCACTTTCTTTTCCTTTTTCTTTACTTTTCCTATTTTTTGTTTATTCATCATTTCTTTCTTTGTCTTTTCCTTTTGTTTTCCCTAATTTCCTCTCATCTTTATTTTCATTTATTTTCTTCCCTACTGGATCCCTCTTTTCTATTCCTTTTCCTTTTCTTCGTAGACTCTTTTTAATTGTACCATTTATTTCTTCTTTCCTTCTCATTCCCCCCTTCTAAATAACTCTCTCTCTCTCTCTCTCTCTCTCTCTCTCTCTCTCTCTCTCTCTCTCTCTCTCTCTCTCTCTCTCTCGTGGGTCTCAACACCAATCAAAGGTAAATACGTATGGAGGAGGAGGAGGAGGAGGAAAGAGAAGATGATTGGAAAAGGAAGGAAGGAGGTGAAGAGGGAGGAAGGGAAGGGAAGGGAGGAAAGGGAAGGGAAGGAAAAGGGAAGGGGAAGGGAAGGGGGAAGGTAGAGAAAGGGAGGAGAGGGAGAGAAAAAAAGGAAAGTAAGGAGATACTCTACTGGGAAAGGGAAAGGAAAAAGAGGAAAGGGATAGGAAGAGAAAGAAAAGGAAGGGGAAGATAGAAAAATGGGAAAGTAGGAAGGAGGAGAAAGGAAGAGAAGAGGAAGGGAGAGAAAAAAGGAAAGTAAGGAGATAATATACTGAGAAAGGGAAAGGAAAAAGAGGAAAGGGACAGGAAGAGAAAGAAGAGAAAAAAAAGGATAGAAAAAATGGGAAAGTAAGAATGTCCGGGAAAGGAAGGAGAAAAGAGGAATGGGAAGGAAATAGGAAGATGAAGAGGGAAAAGAAAGGAAAAAAGAAGGGAAGGGAGAAACAACAGAAAAGGTGAAGAGGAAAGGGATGAATGATGAGGAAGAAAGAGTAGGGAATAAGAAGAGGAAGGAAAAGAAGAGGAAAGAAAGCGAGAAAAAGAGAAGAGAAGGAAAGGAAAGAAAGAAGGGAAAATAAGAAAACTGCATTGAAAAGGGGAAGAAAAAAGACAACAGATGATGATGAAGAAAATAGGGAAGAAGAGGAAGGAAATGAAGAGGAAAGAAAGCATGAAAAAAAGAAGGGAAAGAGAAAATAAAAAAAAAACTGCATTGAAAAGGGGAAGAGGAAAGACGACAGATGATGAAGAGGAAAGAGGAGGAAAGGGGAAAATTAGTAAGAAGAGGAGGAAGAGGAAGAGGAGGAGGAGGAAGAGGAGGAAGAGGATAATAGGTTGCCCGCTGTCATTATATCCAATCATAGGTGGTATTATGCCCCTTCACACACTCACTCTCACACACACACACACACACACACACACACACACGCGCACACACAGAGCTATAAATAGTTACAACACAAGACAGAATAATTAAGAAAAAATAAATAAAAACAAAAATAAGAGGATAAAAATGACCTCCTCTTTTCTCTTTATAATTTGTCGCCTCTCTTCTTTGCCTTCCCTTCTCCTCTCTATCCCATCTTCTTTTTTTCCTCTCCCTTTGGTTCCTCTTCTTTCCTTTCCTCGTTCTCTTCCCCCTCATCCATCATCCCTCTCTCTTCTCCCCTTTCTAAGTTCATTCCCCTTTCTTTCCCTTTTTCCTCTTCTCTTTTTTCTCTCTTTCCCATTTCCTTCTTTCCTCTTCTTTTCCTTCCCCTTCCTCTTCTCTTCCTTTTCTCCCTCATCCTCTGTTGTCTTTTTTCTTTGTTTTCTATGCATTTTTTTTTTTACATTCTCTTTTCCTACTAACAAACAGTAGTAGCAGTAGTAGTAGTAGTAGTAGTAGTAGTAATAGTAGTAATAGTAGTAGTTATGGAGGTGCTGGACTGTTATTAAGGGAAGAGATACTACTTTATCCCCCTCTCTCTCTCTCTCTCTCTCTCTCTAATCACGCCTCTCTCTATGAATACTTTGCACCGGAGTTATTAAGTTTCAAATTACAGCCAAGGCGTCAAGGCTTCCGCGTGTGTGTGTGTGTGTGTGTGTGTGTGTGTGTGTGTGTGTGTGTGTGTGTGTGTGTGTGTGTGTGTGTGTGTGTGTGTGTGTTTCTCCTAAATGTGAAAACATGAAAAAAATAATAAAGCAAAAACAAAAGTGAAAAAAATGTGAAAAAATTAAACGAATAGAAAAAAAATGTGAAAAATGTGAAAAAAAATAATAATGTGAATAAATGTGAAATAAATGTGAGAAAAAGTGAAAAAAATACAAAATAAAAATAAAATAAAATTCTAAATAAAAAACCCAAAAATGTGAAAAACAAAAACAAAAACAAACAAACAAGATAAACACGTGCATTATTTTTCAGAGAGAGAGAGAGAGAGAGAGAAATTACAAAACGTTCAGATAAGGAAAACGTACGAGGAGGATCTACCTACGAAGAGGAGGAGGAAGAGGAGAGACACGAGGAGGAGGAGGAGGAGGAGGAGGAGGAGGAGGAGGAGGAGGAGGAGCGCTGATAAAGGTGACCCACCCAGACAACCTTCCATCCTCACCTAAAACCAGCTGCCCTCTTCCTCCTCTTCCTCTTCTTCCTCTTTTCAGCTATTCCTCCTCTTCCTCCTCTCAGCTAGTCCTCCTCTTCCTCCTCTTTTCAGCTCCTCCTCCTCTTCCTCTCTTTCCCCTTGTCTCTTCTTCCTCTTCCGCCTCTCAGCTTGTCCTCCTCTTCTTCTTCCTTCTCATTTTACCTTGTCTCTTTCTCCTCTTCCTCTTCTTTTTTGGTTCTCCTCTTCCTCTTTCTCTTCCTCTTTCTTCACCTTCTCTCTTTCCCTTCTTATCTAATCTCTTTCTTCCTTTCCTCTCGTTTTTCTGCTCCAATATTTACCTCCTTTCCTCTTTTTTTTTCCCTCTTCCATTATTTCTCTTCTTTTCCTCTCACTTCTTAACTATCTTTTTCTTTCCTTCTTCCCCTTCAGTGTTTCTTATTCCCCCTCTTTTATCCGTTTTTTTCCCTTTCCCATCCCTTCCTTTCTACTCTTTTCTTTTCACCTCAGTTTTTACCTTTTCTTTCATTTATGTTTCCTGTCCTACTTTTCTCATTTACTTTTCTTTCTTGTTTTCTCTCTTATTCCTCTTTCTTTTGTGTCTTTTTTCGCTTCCCTCCACTTATTCTTCTCCTTTCCCTTCCTTACATTGCACTTCTCTTCCCTTCATCTCCCTTTTATCTTTTCTTCATTTCCTTTTCTTCATCTTCTTCTATTTCCTACTTTTTTCTTCCCCTTTCCTTCTTTCTCTTTTATCTTTCCTTCTTCACTTCCTTTTCTTCATTTTATATTTTTACCTTGTTCCCTATTCCACATGTTTTTCCTTTACCTGTTCTTCCCGTTTATCACAATCTTCTCGTCCCTTCCTTACATCCTTCCTTCACCTCTCCTTCCCTTTCACCTTCCCTTTCCTCCCCTCCCCTATTTCACAAGCCCTTCCTTCACCTATTCACCCCTTTTCCTCTCTACTCCCTTCCCTTCCCTTCCCTTCCCTTCCCTCCCCTCCCCTCCCCCCTTTACCTTAATATACCTGACATGACCTCACCTGTCCTTCGTCTTCAAGCAGGTAACTCGATTCTTTAACGAGGTCAAGTTATGCACCTCAACCTCAGTTATGTGAAGCTCATCGTATTTTCTCTTTCTCTCTCTCTCTCTCTCTCTCTCTCTCTCTCTCTCTGGGGGAAAGGATTATGACAACGGAAGAGGAAAGATAGATTGAAGATTGAGAGAGAGAGAGAGAGAGAGAGAGAGAGAGTAGAGGTAAAACGAACAAATGAGAGGAAAGGAGTGTAGGAGGGAAGAAGGAGGGAGATAAGAGCCTAAGAGCATGGAGAGGAGGAGGAGGAGGTGGAGGAGGAGGAGGAGGGTCTATCAGCAGCCCATCAGTCCAGACCAGTAAGAGGAAAGGAGGAAGAAACAAGAGGAATGGGAAGGGAAGAGAGAGAGAGAGAGAGAGAGAGAGAGAGAGAGAGAGAGAGAGAGAGAGAGAGAGAGAAATGACGGTGTGACAGGAAAAAAGGAACTAGACAGACAGACGGAGAAGAAAAGAGAAAGAAAAGAGAAAAAAAAGAAACTAAGATGAAAAACCTAGTGAAGGAAACAAAGAAAAAAGAAAATGAAAAAGAGAGAGAGAGAGAGAGAGAGAGAGAGAGGACAGGTAGGGAGGGTGATTGGGGAGCTATTACCTAAGAGTATGTGGGAGTGACGGATGGCGGTGACGCATACTGATATCCCCCCCCCCTCTCTCTACTAAACTCAAAGCAATAACTAAACATAATGATAAGGACGATATGTGAGCTCTCTCTCTCTCTCTCTCTGAATCAATAATTAGATACAAAGTAACTTCCCAAAACGGACGGAACACTGACAGTCTCTCTCTCTCTCTCTCTCTCTCTCTCTCTCTCTCTCTCTCTCTCTCTCTCTCTCTCTCTCCCCTTTTCCCAGGAACGATAAAAGATAAAGTTGTTACCTTGATGCGAGAAACGGAGAGGAGGAGGAGGACAAAGGGAGGAGGAGGAGGAGGAGGAGGAGGAGGAGGAGGAGAATTCTGGGTACGGATTCCATCTAACCAAGGAGAAGTTTTTTTTATTTTTTTATCCTTCCGCTACGCCGAACTCCACGTAACGAGAATTCTGGGTTAATATACACAGACCTGGAACCTCGAGGACCGCAGGCTAGCTTGGCGCAGGTCAGGTGAGGTTAGGTCCGAACAGGTCACATCGGAGGGTCAAGTTAGGTTAGGTTAGGTTAGGTTGCGTTATATTAGGTTGGAATAGGTTGGATTTGGTTAGATTGGCGCAGTCGTTTGGTTATGTGGGTTAGGTTAGGTTAGGTTGAAACAGGTCAGTAGGTTGTTCAGTTAGGTTGGATTTGGTTAGGTTGGCGCAGGTCAGGTTATGTGGATTAGGTTAGGTTAAGTTGGAACAGGTCAGTAGGTTGCGTTAGATTTGGTTGGAATAGGTTGGATTTGGTTAGCTTTGTGCAGGTCTGGTTATGTAGGTTAGGTTAGGTTAGGTTAAGTTAGGTTGGAACAGGACAGTAGGTTGTTAGATTAGGTTGGAATAGGTTGGATTTGGTTAGATTGGCGCAGGTCTGGTGATGTGGATTAGGTTAGGTTAGGTTGGAACAGGTCAGTATGTTGCGCTAGGTTAGGTTGGAAAAGGTTGGATTTGGTAAGGTTGGTTAGGTTAGGTTAGGTTGGAACAGGTCAGTAGGTTGCGCTAGGTTAGGTTGGAAAAGGTTGGATTTGGTAAGGTTGGTTAGGTTAGGTTGGAGCAGGTCAGTAGGTTGCGCTAGATAAGGTTGGAAAAGGTTGGATTTGGTTAGGTTGGTTAGGTTAGGTTAGGTTGGAACAGGTCAGTAGGTTGTTAGATTAGGTTGGAATAGGTTGGATTTGGTTAGATTGGCGCAGGTCTGGTGATGTGGATTAGGTTAGGTTAGGTTGAAACAGGTCAGTAGGTTGCGCTAGATTAGGTTGGAATAGGTTGGGTTTGGTTAGGTTGGTTAGGTTAGGTTAGGTTGAAACAGGACAGTAGGTTGCGCTAGATAAGGTTGGAATAGGTTGGATTTGGTTAGGTTGGTTAGTTTAGGTTAGGTTGGAACAGGACAGTAGGTTGTTAGATTAGGTTGGAATAGGTTGGATTTGGTTAGATTGGCGCAGGTCTGGTGATGTGGATTAGGTTAGGTTAGGTTGGAACAGGTCAGTAGGTTGCGCTAGATTAGGCTGGAACAGGTTGGATTTGGTTAGGTTAGGTTAGAACAGGTCAGTAGGTTGCGTTAGATTTGGTTGGAATAGGTTGGATTTGGTTAGGTTGGTTAGTTTAGGTTAGGTTGGAACAGGACAGTAGGTTGTTAGATTAGGTTGGAATAGGTTGGATTTGGTTAGGTTGGTTAGGTTAGGTTGGAACAGGTCAGTAGGTTGCGTTAGATTTGGTTGGAATAGGTTGGATTTGGTTAGGTTGGTGCAGGTCTGGTTAGGTGGGTTAGGTTAGGTTAGGTTGGAACAGGTCTGTAGGTTGCGTTCGATTAGGTTGGAATAGGTTGGATTTGGTTAGATTGGTGTAGGGCGGTTATGTGGATTAGGTTGGAGCAGGTCAGTAGATTGCGTTAGATTAGACTGGAATAGGTTGGATTTGGTTAGGTTGGCGAAGGTGTGCTTATGTGGGTTAGGTTAGGGTAGGTTGGGTCAGAGCAGGTCAGTCATGAGGGTTAAGTTTGGTTAGGTTGGGGTAGGTCAGGCAGGCAGATTGCGTTAGGTAAGGTCTGCGTTGGGTTAGATCACAGCAGGAAGAGAAAATTTGTGTTCTGGTAAGCTTCGTGTGGTAAGGTAAGGCTAGAAATGTTGCGTTAGGTCAGGATAGAAAATACTGGATCTGAGGGAGCATGGAGGTAGTTTATGTTAGGGCAGGTCAGGTCAGGTCAGGCCAGGTCAGGTAGTACTTTGACAATTTATAATAGGTTGGTAATTTTGTTAGGATTGAATAGTTTTGTTACGATTTGGGTTGTTAGGTTAGGTTTGACTTGGCGAGATACAAAGTTAAATAAGATTAGAATAAGGGAGATTCAAGTTATAAAATAGTTCAAGTCAGGATAGAATAGTCTTGTTAGGATTTGGGTTGTTAGGTTAGGTTAGACTTGGCCAGATAGAAAGTTAAATAAGATTAGAATAAGTCAGTTTCAAGTTTTATATTAGTTCATGTCAGGATAGAATAGTTTTTTTAGGATTTGGATTGTTAGGTTAGGTTAGGCAGGGTCAGATATAAAGTTAAAAAAGATTAGAATAAGTGAGTTCGAAGTTTTACAATAGTTCATGTCAGGATAGAATAGTCTTGTTAAGATTTGAGTTGAGGTAAAGTTCGGTAAGGTCAAATATAAAGTTAAATACGATTAATATAAGTAAGTTTCAAGTTACAAAGTTAAGAAAAAGTTCGATTGTAAAATAAGGAAGGAAGGAGGAAGTGAAAGACTAAGAAAACGAAATAAAGAAAAGAGGAAGGAAATAAGATAAGGAAGGAAGGAGGATGAGAAGTGAAGAGCCTAGAGAGTTAATGGGAATAGAGAAAGAGGAAAGGAGGAAGAGAGAGAGGGAATGGAGAGGATGGAAAAGGAAGGAAGGAAGGAGGGAGGAAGGGAAAGAATGACAGAAGGGAATAAAGGAAAAAGATACGAAAGGAGAGAGAGAGAGAGAGAGAATTTACATATACATACAGATCACACACGCGCTAATCCCCTTTAACTTAATCCCTCCTCCTGATCCTCAATACCATTAAGTGATTGCTAATTCCAATACTCTCTCTCTCTCTCTCTCTCTCTCTCTCTCTCTCTCTCTCTCTCTCTCTCTCTCTCTCTCTCTCTCTCATTTTTTCCTTCTTCCTTTCTCCTTACCTTTCTTTCTCCATCCCTTATTAACTCCTTCCTTTTCTCTCCATATCTCACTCCCTCATTCTCTCACTCCTTTCCTCCTCACCTCGCAACCTCTCACTCTCCACTTCCCTTCCTCCAACTCTTTCCTCCTCCTCTTCCTTCAACCTCCTATCCCCTTCCATCACTCCCATCTCCCTCTCACCCTCCGTTTCCTCTCTTTTCCTCCTCTTCTCCACCTCCCTTTCCTCCACTTACATCACTCCTCTTCAACCCTTCCCTACCCCCTCTTCCCCACCTCCTCCTCTCTCCTTCCTTCCTTCCTTCCTTCCTCCCTCCCTCCACCTACTCAATCACTCCATCAGTTCAAGAGTCTCAAAGGTAAGTATCGAGGTGACTTTCCAATGAGTTTAGCGGACTTGACTGATCAATACACGGGAACGAGTCTGTCTCTCAGTTGAAGTCGTTACCTGTTCCGACTTTCGCTGTTTCGCTCTTGGAGATTTAGTGGAGTTTCCGTATTAGATTTTTTTTACGAGTTTTTTCTTTTTGTTGTTGTTGTTGTTGTTGTTGTTGATGGTGATGTTTATTAGATGGATGAAAAATGGAATGTCTGTATTGGATCGTTTTTTCGTGTTTTATTTTCTTTTTCGTTTTTTTTTTGTGTGTGTGTTGAGCGATGAGTTTATTAGACTTTAAGAAATAATAAAGTATCCGTAATAGACCTTTGGGGTGTCCGCATTAGACCTTTCGACTTTTTCTTTCTTTTTTTTTCCTTTTTTTTGTGTGTTGTGTTGTGTTGTTAAGAAAAAAAGGAGGGTTCGTATGAGACCTTTCAAATTTTCTTTTCTTTTTCTTTTCTTTTGTTTGTCGAGAGATGAAAAGTTTATCTGGCTTAAGAAAAACGAATTTGTAAAGTGTTTTTTTGTGATGTTTTGGTGAAGTTTCAGTTAATCGTTTCGGCTTCATAGTTTCGTTTCAAGGCGAAATTTGATTTACCAACTAGTAAAAGGAACAAAACTTCTTGACACTTAAGGAAACAAGACAAAACAAAAACATTCAGTCAGGGTTTCAGGTAATAAAAAAAATTAAAAAAAAAAGTTGTTTTCGTCCTTTAAGATTTGGTGAAGGTTGTTAATCGTTTCGCCTTCATAGTTTCGTTTCAAGGCGCCATTTGGGTTAGTAACGTGTGAGACAAAATTACTCGACACACACACACACACACACACACACACACACACACACACACACACACACACAAGGAGCGTATCAGGACATCTCTCCTCCCGAAATTGACCTCTCTTTCGGCCACTCCTCTTAACTCTTTTTATGGGAGCAGTGATTTGCGGGCATTTCTTTTTTCTTTTTGCCCTTGAGCTGTTTCCTTTACTGTAAAAAGAGAAAAAAAGGAGCTTTGGAGTTTCCGTATGATGAAGAAATTTCGAGTTTTCCTTTCTTTTTGGCTTAAGTTTAACCTGGTAGATGCAGGGATCATGTTTCTTAATGGTCCCTCTAAGCGAGAAAAATGAGAAAAAAACATCACTCACGCAAACCATTTCATAATATATATCAACGCATTTGTGATGAGTTTATGCATCACCTATTTTTGGGGGTTTATATCATGGCAAAAATGTAGCCCGTCGCTGCTACACAGTAAAGCCACAAATTTGGCCCGTCGCTGCTACCGGGTTAAGAAAAAAAAAATTGGGTGTTTTTGTGAAGTTTCTGTTAAATCATTAAATTAGACATCAGAACAAAAACTTTTTAAATCTCGTTATTTCTCTTAAGTTTCCTCTTTAAAATTTCTCCCAAAATATTATCACTGAGGGAAGCGTAAAATACCTTGACCTACTCTCTCTCTCTCTCTCTCTCTCTCTCTCTCTCTCTCTCTCTCGTTTTCTGCTGTTTGCCCTTAAATCCACAACAAACAACTGGAAGGCAAAGAAAACGAAGGACAAAGAAAACGAGGTAAAGAAAACAAGAGAACAAACAATTGAAGAGGAAGGAAAGAGTCCGAGGAGGAGGAGGAGGAGGAGGAGGAGGATTGTTCAAGGAAAAGTAACAAAAGAAACTCGAGAGAGAGAGAGAGAGAGAATTTGAGACTTGATTCTCTCTCTCTCTCTCTCTCTGGCCAGTTGTGACGCTGAGATCAGGTGAGATTACGAGAGAGAGAGAGAGAGAGAGAGAGAGAGAGAGAGAAAAATGAGAAGAGAAATAAGGAGAAAAAAAAACTGTAGTGACGGATGACGTGAAAATAACGTGACGAAAGGGTGACGCTAACACACACACACACACACACACACACGTACACACACACACACAAACCCCCCTCCCCTCCCCCCTCACTCCCCTACATCACACCTGCCCCTATCAATAAAACCGAACACCTTCCTTTCCCTTTCTAATCAGGTGTGGGTGTCTCGGCTCGGGCAGGTAATGAGGAGCGGCCCGCAGTGTTACCTGTCTATAAAGATCTCAGGTGTTTAGGCCAATTACCTGCTGACCCGAGGCGCGGTGACCAGGTTGTGGGGGGGGGGAGGGGACCAGCGACCACCCACACACGCCCTGCCAGACCACACACAGGGGAAGGGATGAGGAAAGGGGAGGAGGGAGAGGGATGGGAGGGGAGATAGGAAAAGTTGCTAAGGGAAGGGAAGGGAAGAAGGGAGAGGAGATAGGAAGGGAAGTGAATGTAGGAAGAGGGGAAGAAGGAAGGGGAGTGACTGGTAAGAGGGAAAACGAAGGAAGAGAGGATAGGAAGGGTTGGTAAGGAAGAAGGGGATGTTGGATGGTAGAGGGGGAGGAAAGGGAAGAAGGGGAAAGGAGCGAAGATAGAAAGGGATGGTAATCGAAGGGAAGGGAATGTGGGAATGGGGAAGACTAAGGGAAGGGATGGGAAGGGGGAAGGGAAGGGAAGATGAAAGACGAATGGAGGAGGTGGAAAAGGAACAGGAGGAAGAAGGGAGGTGATGGGAAGGGTTTCTAAGGGAAGGGAAGACGATATGAGAGGGGATGAGAAGCGCTGGTTAGAGAAGGGAAGGGAAGGGAAGAGAATATGGAAGAGAGAATGGAGCGGGGGGGGGGAGAGGGGAGGATGAAGAAGAGGGAGGGGAAGGGGTGATAAGGAAATGGAAGGGAATATGGGAAGGGAGGAAAATGAATAGGAAAGGAGAGAAAGGGAGGGGATGGAAAAGTGTGAAAAGGAAATGGAAGAGCGTGAAAAAGAAGACGAAAAAGGAAAAGAAATGGATAAAAAAGAAAGAAGATGGAAAATAAGAAATAAGAAAAAAAAGACATAAGAAAAGAAATAATAGGAAGAGAATAAGAAAATGGATAAAAACACGAATAAAAGAAACGAGGAAAACAAAAAAAAGGAAAAGCAATATAAGAAAAAGGAATCAATGGGCAATAAGAAAGAATAGAAAAGAAGACAAGGGAAAAGAAGGGAATAGAAGGAGAATAAGAAAAGGAAAAACAAGAATATGAGAATGAAAAGAAAAAAAGGAAAGAAAACAGGAAAGAGGAAAAAAGAGAGAAAGAAGTAAACAAATAAAAGAATAGGAAGAGAGAGAGAGAGAATGGAAGGGTGAGGAATGATATGGAATGGGAGAGGAAGAGAAGGGAGGGAGGGAAAGGGAGGGAAGGGAGAGAGAGGGAAGGGAGAGAGGGTGACTTAAGACGGTTAGGAGGGAGAGAAGAGGGAGGAAGAAATGCGAGTAGGTGAAGGAGGGAGAGAAGGGAGAGGAGGAGGGAGAGGAAAAGTAGTGGTGGTGGCGGACGGTAGAGGGAGGGGCGTATGAGTTATTGTGGGAATCTCTCTCTCTCTCTCTCTCTCTCTTTCTCCTTTTCCATCTTGTCATTTTTTACTCCTTTCTTCTTTTCTTTCTTTCTTCTATCTTTCTTGTTTTCTTTCCTTTCTTTTCTTATTACCTTTTCTTTTTTCTTCTTTTCATTGCTCCTTTTGTTCCTTTTCTTTGTCATTTTTCTTTTTCTCCTCCTGTTCCTTTCTTCTCCTTTGTGTTCTTTTTCTGATTACTTTTTATTTTTCATCTTACTCCCTTTCTTTTCCGTCTCTCTCTCTCTCTCTCTCTCTCTCTCTCTCTCTCTCTCTCTCTCTCTCTCTCTCTCTCTCTCTCTCTCTCTCTCTCTCTCTCTCTCTCTCTCTCTCAATACGTTGACCTCTGAGGGAAGGTAGTGATGCGTGGAGGGTCGTCAGAGAGAGAGAGAAAAGGGGAGGTCGCTAGTATCACTCACTGTTATACCTCCGTCTCTTGCTCTCTTTCCTTCTCCTCCTCCTCTTCTTTTTCCTCTCCACACTTTTATTTACCATAGCATCCTCTTACTATATAATTAGCTCTCATTTGACATATTTTTACCCTCTCTCTCTCTCTCTCTCTCTCTCTCTCTCTCTCTCTCTCTCTCTCTCTCTCTCTCTCTCTCTCTGTTTCACTTCCTCATTCCTTCTCCCTACTCTTCTTCTGATTATATTCTTCATTTCTCCTCTTCTCCTTTTATTCTTCTTTCATTTTCTTCACTTGTTTTTTCCTTTCCTTCCTTCCTTCTCTTTACTTTTCTTCTAATTCACTTCTTTATCTTTCTTTTTCTCTGTCCAACTTAATCTCACCACCTTTTTCGTTCACTTTTATTCATCTTTCATTTTCTTCTCCTCTGTTGCTCTTTTCCTTCCTTCTTTCTCTTTACTTTTCTTCTAATTCACTTCCTTATATTTCTTTTCTCTCGTCTACGTTAATCTCACCTTCTTCTTCTTCTTCTTCTTCTTCTTTTTCGTTCACTTTTCCATTAGCTTTATTCTCCCTTTCCTACCTCAACCTCACTTCTTTCTTCATTTCAGCAACACGTACTCAGAAATCCTCCTCCTCCTCCTCCTCCTCATTCTCGGAAAAAAAGGGGAAAAACGAATAAAGTGTCGATTTCCATAAGAGGTTCCAACGAGGTCTTTTAGTAACAGGCTGAATTTCCCTTCACTTTCTGGGGCGGAATTTTAACCTGGTGTCAAAATCCAGACTCAAGACTTAGAAGAAAAAAAAGAAAAGGATGGAAGGGTTGCTATGGGAAGGGGTGTGGGGGTGAGAGGGAGGAAGAGAGGGGAACGGAGGGGAAGAGGAAAGGAGGGGCTGGGATGCGGGGATGAGGAAGGGTTGGTAAGAGAATGGGATAAATGTGGAGAGGGGAGAGGGGAGAAGGGGGGGAAGGAAGGAGAAGAAAGAAAGAGTAAGGGATGGGAGAGAGGAGGGGATGCTAAGGGAATAGGGAAGAATGTGGAAAAGGGAAGGGAAGGGAAGAGGAAAAAGGGGAAGGGAGTATGAGAGGGGAAGGGAAAGGGGGAAGCAGGGAAGGGGAAAAGGAAAGAAGAATGAGGGAGGGGAGATAGAAAGGGATGCTAAGGGAAGGGAAGGGAATGTAGGAGGGGGTAAGGGAGGGGATGGGAGGGGAAAAGAGAAAAAGGAGGAAGAAAATGAAAAGGAGAAATCATGTCTCCTCATTATTAGTAAGATTTTTTTTAATTACTTCACGAGAGATAGTTACTTTATATTGAGTCTGAGTTTATCTTTGACGTTTTGCAATATGTGAAGGTTAAATTACCTAACCCAAGACCTGTTTAAAATGAAGCTGAAATGAAGGAAGAAAATTTTGGGGTTTAACGAAAACAGAGAGAAAACAAATGATAATGGAGAGAAGGAAGAAATGGAAAAATTTAACTGAAGTGAAGAGAAGGAATGAAGAAGGGGAGAATAGGAGTAAAGAGAAAGAGTAAGGAAGTGAAACAAAGGAAAGGAACAAAACTGGACATGAGACTTAGGGAGATAAGATACTGATAGATAGATAGATAAATGGACAAAGATAGAGAAATATGTTAATAGATGGACAGATAAATAGACTTATTAAAAGTTAAGATACGCAATAATTAAGAAAAGTATTAATAGATGGATAGATAAAATTAGAGAGAGAGAGAGAGAATCAGCTGGAGGATTGGGTAATGATTGGCTGAAGGTAACTTGTCTGTCTGTCTCGCTGCGTGCCAAATGTTCAACGACTAGAAAGTGCTCTCTCTCTCTCTCTCTCTCTCTCTCTCTGGGTTTGCATGTCACTGTCTCTCTCTCTCTCTCTCTCTCTCTTCCTTGACATCGTGTTCCTAATATCTTTATTTTTTTTACTCTTATTCTCCTCCTCCTCCTCCTCCCTCTTCTTCTTCCTCCTCCTCCTCCTCCTCCTCCTCCATCATTATCATCATCATCATCTATATGTGTATATGTGTGTGTGTGTGTGTGTGTGATCTTTTGTCTTCTAGTATTTATATTTTCTATTATTTCCATTTCCTTTTCTTTCCACGTTGCTTGTAATTTTGTGTGACAGTTGTATATACATCTCTCTCTCTCTCTCTCTCTCTCTCTCTCTCTCTCTCTCTCTCTCTCTCTCTCTCTCTCTCTCTCGTTATATAGAGGGAAAGAATTTACAAAAACTAATTTGGCTGAAAGGTTTCGTTGACTTTGTTCCATTTTCTCTACACACCGCCATCATGTGCTCTCTCTCTCTCTTCCTCTCTCTCTCTCTCTCTCTCTCTCTCTCTCTCTCTCTCTCTCTCTCTCTCTCTCTCGTTCATGGGCTTTTCGTGTCTTTCTTTTAAATTATTATCTTTATTATTATCATTATTATTATTATCATTATTATTATTATTATGATCATCCCTCTTTTTTATTTTATTATTACCATTTTTATCCTTTTTCTTCATCATTATCAATATCATTACCATTCCTCTTCTCTTCATTTCACTATTGTCATTATTATTATTATTATTATTATTATTATTATTATTATTATTATTACCATTATTATCATTATTATTATTACTATTTTTCTTTCCATGTGATTTTTCGTTTTCGTTTCTCTTGATTGACGGAAAAATATGGACGGGTTTATTATGTTTTTATTTGCTTTGTTTTTTTTTTCTTTATTTTTCTAAGTCATTATCTTAACCTCATTCCCCTCTTCCTCCCTCTCTCTCTTCCTTTCCCTCTTTCCTCCTCTTTTCATTTTTTACTTTCTACTTTCTTTCCCTCAGTTCTCCTTCCTTCTTCTCTTCTTTCCTCTCCTCCTCCTCTCTCCTTTCCTTTTTTCCCTTCCACTTTCTTCCTCTCTCTCTCTTCCTTTCCCTCTTTCCTTCTCTTTTCCCCTTTTACTTTCTACTTTCCCTCAATTTTCCTTCCTCCTTTCTTCTCTTCTTTTCTCTCCTCCTCCTCTCTCTTTCCCTCTTTTTCCTTCCACTTTCTTCCTCTCAGTTCTTCTTTTCTTCCCTCCCCTCTTCCTCTTTTTTTCCTTCCACTGTCTTCCCCTCCATTCCCCCTTCCTTTCTTCTCTCCTTCCCTCCCTTCCTTTCTTTCTTCCTTTCCCTTCCACTGTTTTTCCCTCCATTCCTCCCTACCTCCTCCTCTCCTTCCCTTACTTCATTCACCTCCTTCCCCTCCAGTGTCTTTCCCCTCCATTCCTCCTCCCTTTCCTCTCTCATTCCCTCCCCTCTCCCCCCTCTTTTTCCCCTCGCCTTCCTTCCTCTTCCCTTCCCCTGTCTTCCTCTCCATTCCTCCTCCTCCCTCCCCTCCTCCTCTTCCTCTCCCCTCTCTCTTTCCGGTTCCAGAGGCATGAATATCAACCCTTAATTACCCAGAAATTAATACACCCACGCACGGAGGATAAAGAGGAGGAGGAAGAGGAGGAGGAGGAGGAGGAGGGAGCAGAGAATTCCTCCCTTTGAAGCTTGGGGTGTTAAAGGGGAGATGGGTGGAAGAGGAAGAGGAGGAAGAGGAGGAGGAGGAGGAGGAGGAGGAAATGTCTCTCACCTACGATATAGACAACCAAGAAGCACTCCTCCTCCTCCTCTTCCTCCTCCTTCTTCTTCTTCCTCCTCCTCCTCCGCCTCCCACACACTATATCAAACATCATACGGGAATAGACCATCTCTCTCTCTCTCTCTCTCTCTCTCTCTCTCTCTCTCTCTCTCTCTCTCTCTCTCTCTCTCTCTCTCTCTCTCTCTCTCTCTCTCAATGGAACGTCTCTTAGTGTCTTATTCTTCTCCATTTCTTTTTCCTCATTCTCTCCATTCTTTCCTCCTCTTTCTCTCCATTTTTTCCTCATCTCATTCATTTTTCCTCCTTTTTCCTTCCTTTCTTTCCTCAACTTTCCCTTCCCTTTTCTTCCTTCCTTTCTTTCCTCCACGTTTTCTTATTCTTCTCTCCACCTCTTTTCCTCCTTCCTTCCTTTCTTCTGCATTCTCTCCATATTTTCCTCCTCATACACTTTCCCTCTTCTTTCCTTCCTTTTTTCTTTTTTTCTCCTTTTCCTCCACTATTTATCCTCCTTTCCACTCTTCCTCTCCATTTTCGTCTCTCCTCTTTTTTTTTCCTTCCTTCCCTCCACTTTTCCTCTTTCACTTTTTCTCTCCTTTATTTATTTTTTCTTTTTCCTTCCACATTCCCTCCTTTTCCCCTCCATCCCTTCCTCCACTTTTTTCCTTCCTTTTCTCCACTTTACCCCTCCTTTTTTCCTTCCACTTTCCCTCTTCTTTCTCCAATTTTCCTCCTTCCTTCCATCCTTCTCTCCACTTTTTCTTCCATCTCTAGCTTTTCCCTCCTACCACTCTCCCTCTCACTTTTTCCTCCCCTTTACTTCTCTCCACATTTTCCTCCTCCTTTCCATTATTTCTTCCTCCTGCGTTCCCTCCATTTCCTCCCTCTCCCTCACTCCACATTTCCTACTCCGCCTCTTCCACTTTCCCTCCATCACTTCCTCTTATCTACTTTCCCTCCACTTTTCCTCCTCCTCTTTCCTCCACGTCCCTTTTACCTTGGCTGAGTTTCAAGGTAATAAATACGGAGTGACTCGGCATAAATCCTCCCCCCCCCCCCCCTCTCTCTCTCTCTCTCTCTCTCTCTCTCTCTCTCTCTCTCTCTCTCTCTCTCTCTCTCTTCCTTCCGTCTCCTCTTCTCCGCCACCTGACCTTCTTCTCTCCTTTCTTTCATTTCCCTTATTCTTTCCGAGGAGGAGGAGGAGGAGGAGGAGGAGGAGGAGGAGGAGGAAGGAAGGAAGGAAGGAAAAAGGAGGAGGAGAAGGAAGAGGGAGGAAGGAAGGAAGGAAGGAAGGAAGCAAAGAAGAAGAAGAAAAAGAAGAAGAAGAAGAAGAAGAAGAAGAAGAAGAAGAAGAAAAATTTCAATAGTTATGAAAACTATTCAATCAGTTACGAAATGAAGATTATGAAACAAGAACAAAAACGAGGAGGAGAAAGAAGGAGGAGGAGGAGGAGGAAAACGGAGGAGGAGGAGGGGGAAACAGAGGAAAAGGAGAGGGAGGAGGTGGAGAAAGAAAAAAAAGGATGAGAAGAAGAGGAAGAGGAGGAAAAATCTCTTCAATAGTTATGAAAATTATTAAATCAGTTACGAAACGAAAATTATGCAACAAGAACAAAAACGAGGAGGAGGAGGAGGAGGAGGAGGAGGAGGAGATATTTGAACTCTGGCCTAACCTCACATTCCATAACGGAGTGAACGAAGATCAAACATGAAAGTAAATCCTGTGTGTGTGTGTGTGTGTGTGTGTGTGTGTGTGTGTGTGTGTGTGTGTGTGTGTTTCCTTACGGCATTTTTAAGTCGATGCTCCCAACTTCCTCTCTCTCTCTCTCTCTCTCTCTCTCTCTCTCTCTCTCTCTCTCTCTCTCTCTCTCTCTCTCTCTCTCTCTCATTACCCGTCGCCCTCACCTGCAATCATCTGGCGTGCAACTCAAGGTAACACAACACAGGTAAGACGGTCACGCAACACAAAGGAAAGCAACACAAACAATAAAGATCAACAAAGAAGAAACATACGGACCGACTCGCCTCATGTAACACAAACAAACACAGCGGAAGGAATAGGCAACACGAACATAAGGATAAGAAGCAACACAACGCAAGACAACTATCTTTAAGAACAACAAAGAAGAAACACTTGGACTGGCTCACCTTATGCAACACAGATAAACACAAATAATAACAAGCAACACAAAAATTAGGATAAAAAGCAGCACAACGCAACACAAACAATAAAGGAAAAACAACAATGAAGAAACACTTGGACTGGCTCACCTTATGCAACACAGATAAACACAAATAATAACAAGCAACACAAAAATTAGGATAAAAAGCAGCACAACGCAACACAAACAATAAAGAACAACAATGAAGAAACACTTGGACTGGCTAGCCTTATGCAACACAGATAAACACAACAATAAGTAACCAACACAAAAATTAGGGGCAAGAAGCAATACAAAGCAACACAAACAGTAAAGAAAGGACAACAAAGAAGAAACACTTGGACTGGCTCCCCTTATGCAACACAGACCAACACAACAAAAAATAAGTAAGCAACACAAAAATTAGGGGCAAGAAGCAACACAACGCAACACAATCTTTAAGAACAACAAATAAGAAACACTTGGACTGGCTCGCCTTATGCAACACAAATAAACATAACAAATAACAAGTAAGCAACGTAAAAATTAGGATAAGAAGCAACACAACAATTTTTAAGAACAACAAATAAGAAACACTAGGACTGGTTCGCCTTATGCAACACAGATAACAAATAATAAGTAATCAACACAAAAATTAGGGGCAAGAAGCAACACTCCGCAACACAACAATTTTTAAGAACAAAGAAGAAACACTTGGACTGGCTCCCCTTATGCAACACAGACCAACACAGCAAAAAACAAGTAACACAAAATTTAGGGCAAGAAGCAATACAACGCAACACAACAATCCCTAAGAACAACAAAGAAGAAACACTTGGAATGGCTCGCCTTATGCAACACAGATAAAGATAACAAATAATAGGTAAGCAACACAAAAATTAGGGGCACGAAGCAATACAAAACAACACTACAACACAGAACGACAGCAAAAGTAAAGAAACACACGGAAC
>NC_066526.1:1371107-1396107 GCF_024679095.1 Eriocheir sinensis | reverse complement strand
TCCCTCCTCTTCCTCCTCTTCTTTCGCCTTCTTCTTCCTCCTCCCTATTTCTCCCCTCTCTTCCTCTACAAACATCTTTTTCATCTTCTACCTACCTACCTAGTTTTCTTCCTTTCCTCTTCCTCCTCCTCCTCCTCCATCACCACCAGCCTTGCATTTCCTCTTTCTGCCATTGTGTCACAACTTGGGGAAAAAGAGGAGGAGAAAGAGGAAGAGGAGAAAAAAGAAGAAATGACGAGGAATGAAGAAGAATAAAAAGAATACGAAGAAGAAGAGGAGGAGGAGGAGGAGGAGGAGGAGGAGAAAGAAGTAGGAGTTCGAATTTATTTTCTACTTTTTTACTTAGTTTTATCTTCATTTTTTTTTCCTACTTTTTACTTTTTTATTTTTATGATTCATTTTTCTATTTTCTACTTTTAATTTTTTCGGCTTTCTTTTTCTGCTTTTACTTATTTTTTTCGTTTCTTTTCTATATATATATATTTTTTACTTTTTTTAAACTTCATTTTATCCTTTTTTTTTCCTTTTCTTGATCTATTTTTCCTACTTTCTTTTTTCCTTTTTTTTACGTTTCTTGTATCCTCTTTTTTTCGATTTCCTTTTCTTTTCCTTACTTTTATCTTCATTTTCTTTTCTCATCTTTCTTTTTTTCATGGACAGGTTTATTATTTTCTTTTTCTGCACTTTTCTTTCCTTCAATTTTCTCTTATGTATATTTTTCTGGTCTTATTTTTGTCTATTCCGTATTCTTCTTTTTCTTCATTCATTTTAATTTCTTCTTCCTTTTCTTCTCCTCCTTCTTCTTTTTTCTCTTATTCTTCCTCTTATACATAGAATACTTTACTTGTTTTATTACGTCTCCACTTTCTCTTCCCTTTCCTTTTCTTCCACTTTCTTTTATTACTCCACTTTCCCTCTCATTTATACCTCCATCTTCCCTCCTTCCTTACACTTTTCCTTCTTTCCTTTCCTCCACTTTTTCCTCCTCCCATATACTTTCCTTACTTCCTTCTCTCCACTTTTCCTCCTTCCTCCCCCTGCTCTCCATTCTCTTCCTTCCCTTTCCTTCTCTCCTTTATTTCCTCCTTCCTTCCTTCTACATTCCCTCCTTGTTTTACTATTATTATTATTATTATTATTATTATTATTATTATTATTATTATTATTATTAGCAGTAGTAGTAGTAGTAGTAGTAGTAGTAGTGTCTTCATCATAATCATCAGCAGACGCCTTTCCTTCCTCCTCCTCCTCCTCCTCCTCCTCCTCCTCCTCCTCACCCTCTTCCTCCTCCTCCTCCTCGAAGGTTCCTTCAAGACGAAAAAAAAAAGGGGGGAAAGAGAAGACCGCCTTAGGTACGTGTGTTAAAGGCGCGTTACCTTAAGGAGGAGGAGGAGGAGGAGGAGGAAAAGAGATGATGAATGAAGATGAAGAAGAGGAAGAAGATGGAGGAGAAGAAGAAAAAGGAGATGAAGAAGAAGACAAAGAAGAGGAAGAAGAAGATGGAGGAGGATAAGGAGAAAGAGATGAAGAAGAAGAAGACGAAGAAGAGAGAAAAAATGATGAATGGAAAAACAGAAAACGAAAAAAAAGCATATGATGAATAAAGAAGATAACGAGATGGATATGAATCAACAACAAACAACAACAACAAAAGTCAACAAAAAAAAAAAAAAAATACACCATTCACTATCAACAAATAAATTCAAACCAACCAACGACAAACTCCTTCGTCTTTCCTCCGCTTTTCTCCTTCACCAATCTCTTAGCTCACCACTACCCCCCCCCTCCTCCTCCTTCATCTCCTCTTCCTCCTCCATCAGTGCCAGGGGCTCGGCGCTCCCCTACTCGTCAGGGTGGCAAGTCTACGACACCCTTGGGCTATTATCCTCCCTTATGTTCTCCCTTTCTTGTCCTACGCACCCTTACGCCCTCCCTTGGTCCCTTGAAGCCGTGGTATGAGCGCTCCCTTCACGGCCTTTATTTCTCTGGTTGGTAGTCTTGGCGGCTTTAGGGTCTCGCATCAACTGTTTCCAAAGCCCAAAAAGGTGATCAATCGGGTTTTAATGAGTGTTCTTTTAGGTTCACGGTAAAGAAGAAGTGTCAAACTACCACCAGGGCTATAAAACTGCCCCTGGAAATGCCCAAAACGGTGATCAATTGGGTTATAATGAGTGTTATTTTAGGTTCACGGTACAGAAGAAGTGTCAAACTACCACCAGGGCTATAAAACTCCCCCTGGAAATGCCCCAAACGGTGATCAATTGGGTTATAATGAGTGTTATTTTAGGTTCACGGTACAGAAGAAGGGTTTAATTACCACCAGGGCTATAAAACTACCCCTGGAAATGCCCAAAATGGTGATCAATTGGGTTCTAAGGAGTGTTATTTTAGGTTCACGGTACAGAAGAAGGGTTAAACTACCACCAGAGCTATAAAACTACCCCTGGAAATGCCCAAAATGGTGATCAATCGGATTCTAATGAGTGTTCTTTTAGGGTCATAGTACAAAGGAAGGGTCAAACTACCACCAGGGCTATAAAACTACCCCTGGAAATGCCCAAAACGGTGATCAATTGGGTTATAATGAGTGTTCTTTTAGGTTTACAATAAAGAAGAAGGGTCAAAATACCACCAGGGCTATAAACCTACGCCTAGGAATGCCCAAAACAGTGATCAATTGGGTTATAATGAGTGTTCTTTTAGGTTCATGGTACAGAGGAAGGGTTTAACTACCACCAGGGCTATAAAACTGCCCCAGGAAATGCCCAAAGCGGTTATCAATTGGGTTCTAAGAGCGTTCTTTTAGGTTCACGGTACAAAGGAAGGGTTAAACTACCACAAGGGCTTTAAAACTATCCCTAGAAATGCCCAAAACTTTGATCAATTGGGTTCTAAGGAGTGTTCTTTTAGGTTCACGTTACAGAAGAAGGGTCAAACTCTCAGTAGGGCTTTAAAACTACCCCTGGAAATGCTCAAAACTCCTGTGAAAGCCTTGTCGAATTAGTGTGTTTGGGCGCCGATGTTTAAGAATAAGAGCCTCTGTCAAACAAAAGTGGATTGAAGACGAGGTTAAGGAGGGTTGGGAGTGGCTTGAAGTGAGGGCTGGCTGGTTACTGTTTATGATCCTGCGGTGTGAGAGCGAGTGGTTGCCGTGGTATGAGTGTCCCTTCACGGCCTTTATTCCTCAGTAAGACACGAGTGGTATGATAAGGCTAATACAAAGAGGGTCGGGAGCGGTATGATGTGAGGGGTGGTTACTGTTTACGGTCCTGTGGTGTGAGATTGATAGTTACTTTATGGTGATGATGATGATGACGCTAAACGGTGGGAGTCTGGTTACTTACCTAATTCAGTTTTGCTATGAAGACGTTGAACGGTGAAAATAACTTACTGAGAAGATTAAAAAGTCTAATATGATGACTATACCGTGGGACGAAGGCGTGAAATGCTGAAAAATATAATGCGACAGAAAATGATTGAAGTTAAAATGGAGAATACTTTAACAAGGAGTCTTAAGAACAGGAGGAAGTATTCAATAAGTGAAGAGAAAATAAATGAGACTAATGGATAAGTACTAGGAACTCAATGAAGGCAGGAGAGAAAACTTATTAGAAAATACTTTACACCCTCTCGACTCTCGCTCATCCCTATTCTATCCAGTTCCCTTATGCAAGAATTAACCAGCATCTTCATTCTTTCATCCCTTCCGCTGGTAAACTCATGAACAGCCTTCCTTCGTCTGTATTTCTTCCTGCCTACGATTTAAAACTCAATCAAGAGGAGTTAACCACCATCGTCATTCTTTCATCCCTTCCGCTGGTAAACTCATGAACAGCCTTCCTTTGTCTGCATTTCCTTCTTCCTACGACTTAAAACTTATTCAAGAGGAGTTAACCAACATCTTCGTTATTTCATCCCTTCCGCTGGTAAACTCATAAACAGCCTTCCTTCGTCAGTATTTCCTCCTGCCTACGACTTAAACTTAATTCAAGAGTTAACCAGCATCTTCATTCTTTCGTCCCTTCCGCTGGTAAACTCATGAACAGCCTTCCTTCGTCAGTGTTTCCTCCTGCCTACGACTTAAACTTAATTCAAGAGTTAACCAGCATCTTCATTCTTTCGTCCCTTCCGCTGGTAAACTCATGAACAGCCTTCCTTCGTCAGTGTTTCCTCCTGCCTACGACTTAAACTTAATTCAAGAGTTAACCAACATCTTCATTCCTTCATCCCTTCCGCTGGTAAACTCATAAACGGCCTTCCTTCGTCAGTGTTTCCTCCTGCCTACGACTTAAACTTAATTCAAGAGTTAACCAACATCATTCTTTCGTCCCTTCCGCTGGTAAACTCATGAACAGCCTTCCTTCGTGTGTGTTTCCTCCTTCCTACGACTTAAAACTCAATCAAGAGGAGAGTATCTGGACACCTCTCCACCCGAAATTGACCTCTCTTTTGGCCTTTTCTACTTTTGTTCGGTGCAGAGTCGAGCGGGCTTTGTTACTGTTGTCGTTGCTTTTTTTGTTTTTACCCTTGAGCAAAACAAACAGAGCAACACAACAAATAAGAAATAAGCAACACAAACACAGAGATTAGACCCATGCAACACACGGAACACATATTCTATCGGCAACACAGGATAAACACAAGATATCAAGGCAACAGCGAGCAGTAACTAGCGGGCTTTTTTTTATTAATGTTTCCTTTTTTGTGTGCCCTTGAGCTGTCTCCTTTATTGTAGAAAAAAAATCAACACAAAAAACCCAATACACAACAGGAAACGAACACTTCTGTACTATTTAACTATTCACAGAGGGAGGAGCACAGCAGGACTAAACTGGTCCGTCATATTGCCTTCACGGATGTCCCTTTAATGCGTCCGATAATGAGGTGAGTTAATGTGATCTGAAGGGATTGAGGACCCGATACAACATTCATAATAATCATAATGTTTCACTAATACACAAAAGCGCCCTCACTTATTACCTTTAATGCACTAAATACGTTACTCACTCTCTCTCTCTCTCTCTCTCTCTCTCTCTCTCTCTCTCTCTCTCTCTCTCTCTCTCTCTAATAAACTAGATACAATGTTATTCTAGACGTATTACTGCTCTCTCTCTCTCTCTCTCTCTCTCTCTCTCTCTCTCTCTCTCTCTCTCTCTCTCTCTCTGATACACTAAATAAAATTATGCTCTCGACCTCCCCCCCCCCCCTCTCTCTCTCTCTCTCTCTCTCTCTCTCTCTCTCTCTCTCTCTCTCTCTCTCTCTCTCTCTCTCTCTCTTCCCCCTTTAACTTTCCAAAACTCTTCTTTTTCTCATCAGGTTAATGAAGAGATACACTTTAATATCAATCGAGGTAGCACACACACACACACACACACACACACACACACACACACACACACACACACCTAAACTTTTCGTCCAGCTCACTTTTCTTAGCGTTCAAAGTCCTTAAATTCAATACTAGATTCGTTGCATTGAAAACTGGGAAGAAATACATGTAAGAGAGAACTAACGTAATGCCCTTTTTCTTATTCCTTGCCAGAGTAAAAATAACAACAATAACAACAATATACCTGAACGAGACAATCAAGGTAATGCTCCTAATGACAGCACAGGTATAACAAAAGAATATATTTACAGGTATCTTCCTTTATCTCTTCTTCGGTCTTTGCGTTACTGGTGCATTACTGAGTTGTCATTAGAGGAAGCAAATGAGTTATGATCTCACTTCGTTTTCAGTAATTGCAGGGACAGATACAGTTGCTCATAGATACATTATTACACCAAACACAGATGCACGGTCACAATCTTCATATATGTCTCTATAATAACAAACATCAGCGGCTAACATAAATACACGACCCCTCGAAGTTATTCTCAAGACTTACTAGCATGACCCAGCCACTAGCACCAACATACAGTCTTAATACCGGACAGTCTGCGAACAGTTAGTAATACCGGTCAAAGCAAAGGTCAACACTCAAGTTCGGCTCTTCCTTTCCTTATGATTCCTTAAGATCTCCTCACACTATCCCACCGCTGCCACCAGTGTGTAAGGTTATGAGTCAGGAGTATGCCCGAAGTATCTATTGTTCTACTGCTTCTTCACTACCAAACCCGCACATTCCATGCTATACCAGATACCAAACAAAAAGAAAACTCCACATAAAAAGACAAGCACAATAAAAAAGGAGCAGTAAAGAAACAAACAAGACAAACAGCAAACAAACTCACACAAGCCACCACGACACCCACACCGACCGACCCATTAAAAAGCTAACTCGCGGGTAATTGGAAACGCGGAAAGAAAAAAAAAGCATCGTGGAAAATATGAAACAAAACAACAATTAAGACTAACAAATGGAGCAAGTGTTCAAATTTTCATATTAATGGACGAGGGAAATTGTTTGCGGTTTAGTTCTTTTGTTTTTTACTTTTATTTGAGGGAGAACTTGTTTTAATTTTGAGTGTTTTGCAAATGAACGGTTTATTTACTCCTTTATATTTATTTGCTTTCTCTCTTACTCCCTTTTTTTCTACTTTTACTGAGTTAGGGAAAAGTTCCATCACATATATTTGGTTTATTCTATTGGTTTACGCAGGCATTAAAGTTAGCTCTATTTTGTTAACTCTCTCTCTCTCTCTCTCTCTCTCTCTCTCTCTCTCTCTCTCTCTCTCTCTCTCTCTCTCTCTCTCTCTCTATTTCCCTTTTCTTCCTTCTTTTCTTACTCCTTATTTTCCTCTTTCCCTTCTCTTACGTTAAATTAATCCTTCCTTTTTATCTTCAAACTTCTTCCCCCCCTCTCTCTCTCTCTCTCTCTCTCTCTCTCTCTCTCTCTCTCTCTCTCGAATCACGCCGCTTCATCGCCTCTTATTAAACTAGTACAGGACAGAGAATGTTTTCCTGATAATTAAAAAGTTTTCCTTCGTCAGATTCCCTTAGGGTCTCTCTCTCTCTCTCTCTCTCTCTCTCTCTCTCTCTCTCTCTCTCTCTCTCTCTCTCTCTCATTTTTTTTCTCTATTTTCTCTCCCAAACCATTTCCCTTTCCCGTCCCTTCCCACCTCAGTTATCTCTCTCTCTCTCTCTCTCTCTCTCTCTCTCTCTCTCTACTTTTTTGTGCTCGCTCAGTATTTCCTCCTCCTCCTCCAACTCCTCCTCCTCCTCCCTTCCGTCAAAACTCTTCTGGTCCGGCTATTTTGGGACACCTGCCAAATACATCTATGGCGCGCGCGCGCGCGAGAGAGAGAGAGATAGAGAGAGAGAGAGAGAGAGAAAAAGGAGACGATAAGATAACATTGAACGATTCTCTCTCTCTCTCTCTCTCTCTCTCTCTCTCTCTCTCTCTCTCTCTCTCTCTCTCTCTCTCTCTCTCTCTCTCTCTCTTCCTTCTCCCTTCTTCTCCTACCATCTATCTCTCTCTCTCTCTCTCTCTCTCTCTCTCTCTCTCTCTCTCTCTCTCTCTCTCTCTCTCATGACATGTGTTTTAAAGGTGTGTTCTGGTGGGCAGGTAACATCAATTAGAACGAGTACCTGGATGTACTTCACCTTCATGACTATTATCAATATTCTAAGAAAATAACATAAATATTAGATCAAAGGGCAAGCTAAAGGAAAAAAGAAAGTACAAGAGTCGTTTTCTTAAACATTTCGTCGTCCAAGCACATACATTTGACAAGGCTTTCGTAGCTGTTGTGAGCATTTCCAGAGGTAGTTTTATGACCCTGGTGGTAGTTCGAACCTTCTTCTGTACCATGAACCCACCAAGCACACACATTTGATAAGGTTTAGTAGGAGTTTGGGGCATTTCTAGGAGTAGTTTTATGAGTCTGGTGGTAGTATGACCCTTCTTCTGTACCAAGGACCTAAAATAACACTGATAAGGACCCGACTGATCTCCTTTTTGGTCTTTGGAAATAGTTGATGTGAGAGGCGGAAGCGTTCAACAATATCGACAATAGTGTGTTCAATATTACGATAACTACGAGAATTGGCAAATAATGAATGAAAATATATTTGATTAGAAGGCAAACTAAAGGAAAATGGAGGTACAGAGTGAGTGTCTTCAATATTACAAGAACTAGGAGAATTTGTAAATAATAAATGAAAATATATTCGATTTAAAGGCAAATTAAAGGAAAATGGAAGTACTGAGTCTTCAATATTACAATAAGATCCAGAATTTGTTACTCATAAACGCTGAGGTATTGGAATCGATGTATAAGCGGTAGAATTAATAGGAAATGAGACACAAACAGTAAATAACGAGGATAAGAAATAATAGAGGAACACATCAGCCACAAAAAAAGAAGACATGAAGATAAATAAGCGAATGAAATGAACGTATGAAAAATAAATGCTCATGAATGATAAAAGGAAACAGGTGACATTGAATAATTAGAGAAGGTGAGTTACTACAGAGAGAGAGAGAGAGAGAGAGAGAGAGAAACCAAAAATATAGACAAAGAAAACCAAACACACACACACACACACACACACACACACACACACACACACACACGTACACAAACACACATTCACACACAGACAGCAGAGGAGCAACAGCAGCAATCCCAACAAGGAAAAAAAAAAATAAAACGAAAAAAAAAACGTAAGGAGAAGAAAAAATTGAGCCCTCTTAAAACACAGGTAAGCATGCAATCAAATTAACGTGAACACCTGACACCTGCGTGAGGCAATAATGAAGCCAAGCATGACACGGTGAGAGGAGGAGGAGGAGGAGGAGGAGGAGGAGGAGAGGGTACATATTATTAGAAGCATATTTGTCACTACTATTTATTAACATTATTATTGTTGCTGCTATAATAGTAGCGTTGGTAGTAGTAGTAGTAGTAGTAGTAGTAGTAGTAGTAGTAGGAGGAGGAGGAGGAGGAGGAGGAGGAGGAGGAGGAGGAGGAGGTAGGGAGAAAGTAGTGAAGGAGGAAGCAAGGAAGGAAGGAATAGAAAGGAATGCATGAAAGAAGGAATAAAATGGACGGAATGAAAACATGAAGGGAGAAATCAAGAGAAGGGAGGAAGGAAGGAATAAAGGAAAGAAAGCATGAAGAAAGGAAGGATGGAACCCGAGAAAATGGAGGAATGAAGGAAGGAATGGAGGAAAGGAAGGAACATAGGTGAAAGGGTACGAAGGAAGTGAAATAAGGAGTAATAAAGGAAGGAAAGGGGAAAGAAAGGAAGGAGGGAGGGATGTGTGGTTATAAGTGAAGGAAGGATGACATGGAGGAGTGAGGGATGGGAGGAGATATGAAGACAGGGAGGGAAGGAGGAAGGGAGGAAGGAAAGGGAGAGGGAATAAGGAATGAAGAAGGGAGGGAAGTGAGGTAGTGAAGGAAGGGAGGAAGGGAGGAGGAAGTGAAGGAAGAGGAGGGAGAGAGGAATGGAGGAAGGAAAGAAAGAAGAATGAAGAAATAAAGAGAGGTATGGAAGGGCAGAGGAAGTGAGGGAGGAAGGAGGAATTGAAGAAAAGGAAGGAAGGAAGGAAGGAAGGAAGAATAACAAAGACAAATAAACAAGGAAACACAATCCACATAAATAAACAAACAAACAAACGAAACAATCAAAGCACATGCACACCTGCTCTCTCTCTCTCTCTCTCTCTCTCTCTCTCTCTCTCTCTCTCTCTCTCTCTCTCTCTCTCTCTCTCTCTCTCTCTCTCTCTCTCTCTCTCTCTCTCTCTCTCTCTCTCTCTCTCTCTCTCTCTCTCTCTCTCTCTCTCTCTCAACAAAAGCCCATTCTATAATCTACAAGAGACACCACCACGACCATCAACTCCTCCTCCTCCTCCTCCTCCTCCTCCTCCTCCTCCTCTCACACCTGTACACCTTGATAACGTGACCAGGTACGAGGTGACGCCTTCTCATTAGCATAATTGAATTCCCCGTTGCCATAGAAACACGATTCGCATCCAACCCGGTAAATTTGGGTGTAAAGGAGGTCACATACCCCCCCCCCGCTCCTCTTCTTCCCCACGACCAAGGGGGTAAAAAGGGATTCAGAATGGGAGGAAGGGATTAAGAGAAGGGGGAAGGGGGTTGGGAATGGGGAAAAGGTATTATGGGATGTCAAAAAAAAGAATTCGCAGTGAGGAGGTAGAAAAGGGGAAGAAAATGGGAGGAAGGGATTAAGAGAAAGGGGAAGGGGGTTGAGAATGGGGAAAGAGGATTATGGGATGTACAAAAAAAAAAAATCGCAGAGAAGGTACTATATGTAAGGGAAAGAGAAGTGAGGAAATGAGAAGATCAGAAACATGAGAGAAATATAGGTTAGGTTAGGTTAGGTTAGGTTAGGTTAGATGGAAAAAGTATGAGGGGATAAAGGGTTACGAATGAGGGGAAAGGATAAAGGGGATGAAAATAAAAAGAAGATAAGAGAGAGGGAAAAGGGGAGGAGGGAAGGGGAAGGGGATGATAATGAAAGGAAGAAAAGAGAGAGGGGAAAGGGAAGGAGGAAAGGATAAAGGGGATGAGAATGAAAGGAAGAAAAGAGACGGAAAAGAGAAGGAGGAAAGGATAAAGGGGATGAGAAGGAAAGGAAGAAAAGAGACGGAAAAGGGAAGGAGGAAAGGATAAAGGGGATGAGAATGAAAGGAAGAAAAGAGACGGAAAAGGGAAGGAGGAAAGGATAAAGGGGATGAGAATGAAAGGAAAATAAGATTGAGGGAAAAGGGAAGGAGGGAAGAGGCAGGGGATGAGAATGGAAGGAGGGGATTAGGAGAAGGGGAAAAGGGATTCACACTAACGAGATGAAAGAGAAAGGGAAGTAGGATGAGGGAGAAGAGAGGAAAGTGAGAAGAGAAGGATAGAGGATGAGAAGAGATAATATTATGAGAATGAGACAAGGATTAAGGAAAATAAAAGATAATTCGTATCGAGGAGGTAAAAGGGAAAATGTACAGAGGGTGAGGGGAAGATGAGAAAGAAAGGAAGACAACAATAAAGAGGGAAGAGGGGAAAAGGCTCGATAATAAGAGGAAGGAAATATGAGACGGGGAAAAGGAAAGGAGGAGGAGAAGGAGTTGAGAATGTGAGGAAAGGATCAGAAGTAAAGAGGAGAGGAGGGGAAAGGGAATGAGAGAAAGATTAGAGAAAAGGATAAAGGATGCGTGGAAATGGGGTTGAGAATGGGAAGAAGGGATTAAAGAGTGCAAAAAGGGATTCATACTAACGAGGTAAAAGAGAAAGGAAGATGAGGAGGAGGAGATGAGAAGGATTGAATGATGATGATGATGATGACGAGGAGGAGGAGGAGGAGGAGGAAGCGAAGGAAGAAGATAAATAAGAATAATAACAATAATAATGCCTTGAAAAGAAGATAAATATTTAAAATGTGAATAAAAAAATGTTGATAAAAGTAAACAGACACGTGACAATACCCAATTAAAGGTGTGCTTGAACTTACACACGCACACACACACACACACACACACACACACAAAGGAGGGACAGCACAGGTACACATTACACACACACACACACACACACACACACACACACACACACACACACGATAGACTACACAGACACCCCCAGACAGACAGACAGCAGAGAGCGAGACAGGTAGCGGCCAGACAACTAACCTCAGACATACACACAGACACCCGCGCAGACAGCCCAACCGACCCGCCCACCAGACAGCCAGCCAGACAACTAAGCGGTCACACAAACAGACAAACAGAGACGGTCAGCCAGAGGGACAGCTAGACAGACAGACACAGACAGATCTAGACAGTCAGCCAAAACAAACAACTATACATACAGACATAGTGAAAGCGAGACAGACGTAATGAAAAGCACTCAGAAAAATACAGACAGACAGACAGACAGACAGACACTCAAAACAGAGGAACAAGAAAAAAAAAAGAAAGGCGGAAAGAGAGAGAGAGAGAGAGAGAGAGAGAGAGAGAGAGAGAGAGAGAGAGAGAGAGAGAGAGAGAGAGAGAGAGAGAGAGAGAGAGAGAGAGAGAGAGAGAGAGAGAGAGAGTGAGCGAGCCAGACGCAGCCATCGACCCACCTCCGAGACGCCGCCCTTATGCTAGGTGTGGGACGGGCAAGAGGAACCAAGAGGACCAAGAGGAAAAGAATCAAGAGGAAGAGAAAAAAAATCGGTGACGGAACGAGGAAGATTAAAACAACAGGAAAAGAAACAATGAATAGCAAAAAGGGGAAGAGGAAAGTAAGAGGAGGAAGAGGAAGAGGAGGACGAGGAAAATAAGAAAATATTGAAAGGAAATAAGAGGAAAAGGAAGAACAAAACGCACATATAAAGCACGAGAGAGGCAGGAAAGTAAGAGGACCAAGAGGAAGAGGAAGAGGAAGAGGAAAAAAATATTGAAAGAAAAAAAAGAGGAAAATGAAGAACAAACGAAGACATATAAAGCACGAGTGAAGCATGAAAAGAAAGAGTAGCAAGAGGAAGAGGAAAGAAAGAGGACCAAGAGGAAAAAAACAAATGATCGAAAGAAAGGAAGAGGAAGACCAAAACGAAGACAAGTAAATACAAGTGGGGCGGGCAAGAGGAACCAAGAGGAAGAGGAGGAAGAGGAAAAGAAGAAAAATTAGTGAAAAGATTAAAATAACAGGAAAAGAAATTATGGGTAGCAAGAGGAAAAGGAAAGTAAGAGGACCAAGAGGAAGAGGAGGAAGAAAAGTTGAAGGGAAGAAGATGGAGTCAATATTAGAACAACAGAGAATGAAAGAGTAGCGAGGGGAAAAGGAAAAAAAGAGGAACAAGAGGAAAGGAGTAAAATTTGGTAAGAGGAGGAAGTTAAAAACGAAAATATAACAAAAGTGAGACAAGCAAGAAAGTAAGAGTGGCAAGAGGAAGAGGAAGAGCAGCAAGAGGAAATGAAGAAAATATTGAAAGAAGAGAAAGAGGAAGATCAAAACAACACGAAAAGAGAGTAGGAACAGCAAGAGGAAGAGGAAAGAGGACCAAGAGGAAAAAATGAAGGAAAGAAGAATAAAAATAAATAAAACGATGAGAAAATGACAAGTGGGACAAAAAAAAAGAGTAGGGGGAAGAAGAGGAAAACAAGAGGGTCAAGAGGAAAAACGCTGTCGAAAGAAAGGAAGAGGAAGACAAAAAAAACAAAAAACAAATAAGACAAACAGAAAGGAGGGAAAGAAGGGGAGAGAAAGACGTAGAAAAAAGGGAGAGGGGGAGGAAAAGAAGGGAGAGAAAGGAAAGGGGGAGGGGGAGGAAAAGAAGAGAAAGGAAAGGGGAGGGGGTGGAGAACGGGGGTGGGAGAGAAGAGAGAGGGAGAAATGGAGAAAGTGCAGAGGAAAAAAAGGAGGAGGGGGAGGGAAAGAAGGGAGAGAAACGAAGGGGGAGAAAGGGAGTACGTGGAAGAGGTAGAAAAAAAGGAGGAAGGGGGATGGGAAGGGGAGGAAAAAAAAGAGAAGGAAGAGGGGGGGGAAGGGGAGGGAAGAAAAAGGTGGAAGGGGGATGGGAAGGGGAGGAAAAAAAGAGAAGGAAGAGGGAGGGGAAGGGGAGGGAAAAGAGGAGGAGGAAGAGGGAGGGGAATGGGAGGGAAGGGCCACAATTTCCCATCGAGCAGCAGCAGCAGGGGCGGCGCTCAAGACCTTTCCGGGAATAAATAAATCTTTGAAAATAGTGAACAAAAATGAGCCCAATTTGTATTCAAGTCCCGCGGCCAAAGCTTCCCGCGAAACTTTAAGAAAAATGTCTTGGCTAACTTATGAACTCGCCGGGGAGGAGGAGGAGGAGGAGGAAGACACTGACGACTAGAGTGATGATGACAAGATGAAATAAAAAAAATAAGAAATTGAAGAAACAGACGAAAGATGAAATGAAGAAAAAAAAATGAAGAAAAAGAGAAATAGAAGATGAAAAAAGAGGAAAAGAAATGGATGATGAGGAAGACATAGAAGAAAAATGAAGAAGAAAAAGAAGAAGAAGAAGAAGAAGAAGAAGAAGAAGAAGAAGAAGGAAAAAAAGGAAAGATGAGAAAGTGGAGAAACGTGATGGAGAGAGAGAGAGAGAGAGAGAGAGAGAGAGAGAGAGAGAGAGAGAGAGAGAGAGAGAGAGAGAGATGATAAAAAAAGAGAAACACACACACACACACACACACTCAACACACACTTATTATTTACCTACAGCATCGCCACCAAAGAGACAGAGATGAGCACCGCCGCAACGCGCATCTATAGTTTATGCTCCCAATTTCACCTTCATCATCGCCCACATCACCCACGCAACACAGCATCCATCTTCATCTCCACACAACATGCAGCATCCACAATCATATTTACCTCACTTCATCTCATCTCACCTGTATTCATCTCACCTCATCTTTACAGCATCCAATATTCACCTTTTCAGAGCTTAGGGGACGGTGGGGACAGGTGCATATGATGAGCCGTGTGTGTGTGTGTGTGTGTGTGTGTGTGTGTGTGTGTGTGTGTGTGTGTGTGTGTGTTTCAAAAGGTCAGTGACATCCACCCACCTGACTTTACACGTTTGATATCGTCGGCAAGTGTGTGTGGAAAATATTAACCTGCGCAGCAACCTGTTAGTTAATGAAGGAACATGTTTATTATTGTTCTCCTTCTCCTCCCTCCTCTTCCTCCTTTATTCTTTATTCCTTGTATCTTGACAATGAAAGCGTGTAGGAAGAAAGAAAGAGGCCATCAACATCTTACCTTTAATCATGCGACTTGCCCTCTCCCTCCTCAGTGCTAACTCATTCTCTCTATCATAAACATTAATGACTTATAAATAAACCTATAATCATTCATATCGATATAATATAGTACAGCAACTGCTTATAAATAGGTCTAAAAGTCCTTTATATCGATGTTTGCAAGGTCCTCGCGACGGCCGGCTGCGAGATCATCCGAAAAGACCTTAACCGGGAATGATATCACCGTTGGGGGCACAGCCGACAGCCTAACGCCGGATTTGTTAAAGAAAAGCGTAAGATTAAACGTCGTATTAATATCATGCGGCTGGTTTGGCTTTTAAGTTCCTTTTTCTGGGACAGAGTTTGTTCGGTGTGTTAGATTTTCGCGGTTAAGTCGACACATTACAAAACCCAGTCGTGGAAAGTGATATCAGAAAACCAGCAAAACCAACTCACCTCGCCTTCCTTGAAAACGTTTAATAAAAGATGACAAATCAGCCACACTCATGTCAACAAACACTAATGCAACGTTAAAAAATTGAGGCGTAACACGAGAACTCTAGAGATATCGGTCAACCAAATCAAGCGAGGCGATGAAATACAGATATCGGCATTTTTTTTTCCTTCGTGAGTCATCCACTGGTGAAACTCCTCCTTCAAGAGCGTTCCCACTGACCGTTACTTTGTTTTGCAGGGAGTGAAGTGAACGGCCCCGCGCGGAACGTTCAACAAGAGCTTTAAAGAAGAGGAGAAGGAGGAGGAGGAGGAGGAGGAGGAGGGGAAGGAGGAAGAAGACACAAAATGACAAAGAAGATGAAGATGAAATTTAATCGGCACCTCAGTCCGCCTGTTTGAAAAGCCTCTCGTGGAAGTTGTTGGGAATATTCATGGACTGTTTTGTGATCCCAGAGATAGTTTTACATATTCTAGTAGTTGTTGTAATACTGAAAACACTACAGCTCGCATTCTTAAACGTATCTGCGTCTCAGTTCGCCTGTTTGAAAAGCCTCCAGTGGAAGTTGTTGGGAATGTTGACGGACTATTATGTGATCCCGGTGATAGTTTTACAAATTCTGAAAGTTGTTGTAATACTGAAAACACTGAAGCTGGTATTCTTAAATGTATTGGCACCTCAGTTCACCTGTTTAAAAAGTCTCTCGCAGAAGTGGTTGGGATGTTCATGGACTGTTTTGTGTTGCTAGTGATAATTTTACGCGACTTCTGCATCTTGAACGGGAAAGCCACCCATGAAAACCCGGTTAACCTTCTCTGTGGCCTTGGAGAATAGTCGTAATGGGAACCCGATTCGTTTAAGAATGTGGACTTTAATCTGTTCAGGAAGTGCCTTATTCTGTTTGTTGTGTATTTAAAACATTTATTACCCTACCACTTTGGTCTTCCGTTTCTATGGTCTTCAATATTCTTTCGTCCTTATTCTCCTTCTCTCATCGCTTTCATTTCTCTTCCTTTTATTACCTCCGCCAAGGAAGTTGGAGGAGGTTATATGTTCGGTCCGGTCAGTATGTTTATTGATTTGTTTGTTTGTTCGTTAACAGTCTCCTGTGCACAATTTTGCGGGTATCTCAACCAATTTTTCAGGGAAGCTTCGTGTCCATCGTGAATAGAACCCATTAAATATTTGATGTCAAAGGTCAAAGGTCAAGGTCAAGACCGCAAAAAACGTCAGATTCACATATTTTGGCCATAACTTCGGTTCTCTTCATCGTAGAGACTTCAGACTTGGTTCATGTTTTAGTTCATGGAAAGACACACCTTGCATGACCTTGACCTTGACCTTTGACCTTGACCTCGAAAAGTTCGTCCAAGGTCAAAGTTTCCAAAAACAGAATTTCATCAAATTTCGAAACAAATACTTCCATATGATGCACCTTGGATGGCCCTGACCTTGACCTTTGACCTTTACCTCGAAAAGTTCGTCCAAGGTCAAAGTTTCCAAAAAAATATAATTTCATCAAATTTCGAAACAAATGCTTCCATATGACGCATAGGATCACAGTTGATTCCCATACCAATTTTCAGGACGATCTTTGGCGGAGGTGTGCACTTTCCGAGTGCTATGCGTCTAGTTTTGTTTTGTTTTGTTTTGTTTTTGTTTTCCTTCTTTAATTTCATCGCTTCCTATTCATTTTCAGTTTTTCTTTCTTTCATTTTCTTCCTCGTTCTCGTTCTCTTCTGCTCTTCTATGTTTCCATGTTTCTCCTTTCTCCTCCCTCCACACGCTTTACCCTTCCTTCTTCCTCTATGGTTAATTTACGTTGCCTGCTCTTCTGTGTTTCCATGTTTCTTCTTCCTCTTCCCTCCGCACGCTTTAATTTTCCTTCTTCCTTTTGCTTTGCGTTGCCTGCTCTTCTTTGTTTCCCTGTTTCTCCTTCCTCCTCCCTCCACACGCTTTAACTTTCCTTTTTCCTCTGTGGTTACTTTATGTTGCCTGCGCTTCCATGTTTCCCAGTTTCTTCTTTCTCCTCTCTCCGCACCCTTTAATCATCCTTCTTTCCTCTATGGTTACTTTCCGTTGCCTGCTTTTCCATGTCTCCTTGTTTCTCCTTCCTCCTTTCTCCGCACCCTTAAATCTTCCTTCTTCCCTCCTGCTTCCTCTCATTCGTATTTCCTCTCCTTATTCGCTTCTCCTGTCTCCTCATTTATCAAGGTTTCTCGCATGTCTAGATTATTCCGCTCCTTCACAACTTGCATGATCATTTTTAATTATTGTAAACCTGTTGTCGGACTTTCTTCTTTCCTCTTGTCTCTCTTCACATTTATTATTATTATTATTATTATTATTATTATTATTATTATTATTATTATTATTATTATTATTATTATCATATCACGTTTGTTTCTTATTAGTTGTGTGTTTTAAAGTTCTTGCACAGGATAAATATTAACTTTTATTATTAGCATCACTATTATTATTATCATTATCATATCATTACTATCATTATTACTACTTTATTTACTTCATCATTACTATCTCCCTTTTCTTTTTAATCATCAAAATTTTCTTACTCTGCTCTTTCTTCTTGTTTAAACTGCTTCCGTACCTCATTCTCATCCGATAACTACTACTACTACTACTACTACTACTACTGTCACTACTACTACTACTACTACTACTACTACTACTACTACTACTACTACTACTACTACTACTACTACTACTACTACTACTACTACTACCACAACTACTACTACTACTACTACTACTACTACTACTACTACTACTACTATCAACATCGTAGCACTGCACTAAATTAATTTCCTGGTCATCGTCCTCTCACATTCCCTTCGCCTTCAAATTTTATCTTTTACTTTTTTTTCGCAATTTCCAGTAATCTGAGTTCTCCGAGTTTGCGACGCCCCCCCCCCCCTCTCTCTCTCTCTCTCTCTCTCTCTCTCTCTCTCTCAAATAAAATATTTTCCCCCCACTAAAGCTGGAGAGGTGGAAGAGGAAGGAGGAAGAAGAAGAAGGAAGAGAAAAGAAGGAAGGAGGAGAGAGAGAGAGAGAGAGAGAGAGAGAGAGAGAGAGAGAGAGAGAGAGAGAAAGAAGACACAGATAGAGATAGAAAGAGAGAGAGAGAGAGAGAGAGAGAGAGAGAGAGAGAGAGAGAGAGAGAGAGAGAGAGAGAGACAGACAGATAGACAGAACCCAACACACACACACACACCCGAGAGAGAGAGAGAGAGAGAGAGAGAGAGAGAGAGAGAGAGAGAGAGAGAGAGAGAGAGAGAGAGAGAGAGAGAGAGAGCTGGCCCACAAGAAAATCAATACACGGCTCTTGTCTTCTCGTCCCTCTCTCCCTTGTCTTCGCGCGATTTTCTTCACCAAGACAACCGCCGAACACAACCTCACCTTTTGCCTTACACGGGTTCACCTGCCGCCAGACACGTCCCTGATTACGCCCTACACCTGTGACGGCTCCCCAGGTGTTATTAATCTTACCTGTACACGAATATAATGGAGAATTAACGCGAAATTGGACTCAAGGATGGAGGAGGGAAATGAGAGGGCGATGAGGAGTAAATAAGAGACGAGGAGGAGAAGGAGGAGGAGGAGGAGGAGGAGGAGTTGAGGATAAACGATTCTGAAAAGGAGGAGAAAGGAGACGAAAAGGAGGAGGTGGAGGAGGAGGAGAGTTGAACGACGAAGAGGAAGAAGAGGAAAAGGGAAAAGGACGAAGAGGACGAGGGGGAGGAGGAGAATAACGCAACAACGAATGAAAGAATTAGAAGGAACAGGAGGAGAAAAGAAAAACAAAAAAGCAGAAGGAATAAGAGTAGTTACAATAAGAGGAAGGAAGAGAAAAAGAAAAAGGAGGACGAAGAGGAGGAGGAGGAGGAGGAGGAGGTTTAAAATTTAGTGCTTAAGACGCGGGAAATGGAAACGCCAAAGAGGAGAGAAAGACGAACGAGTAAAAACAAAAACAAAAAACAAAAAAAACAAACGTGAAACCGGAATAAGACGCCGTTGAGAAGAAAGAAAAAGTCACATTGGAAGGGGAGCGCCCAACGGGGGGGAGCGGGACGCCTTGCCTCAGTGCTCACCTCCGTCTCCTTACGCCTTACACCTGAGCCGAAAGGTTAATTAATATGGTTTACCTTTGTCTTGGGTTTCTATAGGTGTTTGTTAAGCTTTTCAGTGGCAGGTAAAAGAAGGTATATAAAGGGAAATAAGGAGAGAAACTGGCGCACACACACACACACACACACACACACACACACACACACACACACACACACACACACACAGGTAAGTCACGCATGTCCACGTGTCCAATATTTATCTAATCACCTGGAAAGTTTATCTGTTGTTTCCTCCTCCTCCTCTTCCTCCGTCTTTTTTTCCTCATCTTCCTTATTCTTATGATCTTCCCCTTCTCTCCTTCCTTTTTTTAATGTATCTGGTTTCTTCGTCCTTCTCCTCCTCCTTCTTCTTCTCCTTCTCCTTTCCCTCTTCCATTGTCCTTTCTCCTTATCTTTCTTATTTTTATGATCTTTCTCTTCTCCCTTTCCTTTTTAATGTATCTAGTTTCGTCTTTTCTTCTCTTGTTTCTCCTCCTCTTCCTTCGTCTCCTCTTCCTCCTCTCCCTCTTCATATGTTTCTTCATCTTGCTTCTTCTTATAATCTTCATCTTCTCCCCCTTTCTTCTCCGTATCTGTCTTTTTATTATCCCAGACATGTTTCGCGATGATGGCCTCCAAGTTTCCTTCTCTTCCTTCTTCTCATCCTCCTTTCCCTCTTCATTCGTTTTTGCTGATCCTCTTTCTTCTTCGTATGACCTTCTCCCCCTTTCTTCTAGGTATCTTTGTCCTCCTCCTCCTCCTCCTCCTCCTCCTGACCCAAATACACAGAACGGACGCTTAAAATAACGAAACTCTAGGAATCGACACAATATAAACTGGATATAGTAACAGTACAAAGACTACCCCCCCCCCCCCACACACACGCACACATAACCCCTTCCTGATATAGCCATTACTGATAGCCCCTCCTCCTCCTCCTCCTCCTCCTTATCTGATGGGCAGGAGGAGTGACTCGCCTTTCCTTGAACTCGTGATATTTTGCGGATTTTGTCTCGTATAAATAAACTCTTTAAAACGTCGGACGTAAACTGTTGTGTCAAAGAAGACAGACGGACGGAGGAGGAGGAAACGTGGACACATGGAAGAGCAGGCACCAGAAAGTCTATCGGGTCATTGCGAGGCTGCCTATTGGGAGGTAGCCAATTATTCTCAGTGACTTTAATCCGTCAGCCACAGGAGTTACCCGCGGAGGGGATTAAAGCACTACTGTACGCAAGGTGACGGTCAATGCGATTCTTAGAGGAGTTGATTGTTTCCGCACTAACCACTCCTGCAGGAAGGCTGTTGCAGTGGCGGACGACTTCGAAAAATAACTCCTGCCTATATACGTACTGCATCGCTACGCTTGAATGGTTAGTTTGGAGCGTGAGGAGATTGTAGGTGGAGGAGGAGGAGGAGGAGGACAGTTATATAAAATAAAGAGGAGTGTGATCATACCAGGAAGATAGATGAGGAAAAAGGAAGAATGAAAGAAGAGGAGGGGGAGGAGGGGGAAGATGAGGAGGAGGAGGAGGAGGAGGAGTGTACGTAATGGACTTGTTAACACTGGTGAGCAAGCAGGTGAAAGGTGTGAGGAGGGGGAGGAGGAGGAAGAGGAGAAGGAGGAGGGAGAAGAAGAAGAGGAGGAGGTGGAGGCAAAGCAGAGCAAGCAAACTTCCAAGAGAATTTAACCTTTGACCTCTATATATATTTTTTTTTTTGCTTGACCTCCTAACACACAGGCGGCGAAGGAGGGAAGGGGCGGAGGAAAGAAGGGAGGAGGAAGAGGAGAAAGGGAGGTAGGAAGGAGGAGGGGAGGAGGAAAACAGGGAGGAAGAGGAGGGATGGAGTAAAGAAGGGAGAGGAAAGGAAGGGATGGAGGAGAGGGGAGAGAGAATAGTGGGAGTGAAGACAGGCGGAAGAAGGGAAGAGCGGAGGAAAGAAAGGAGAAGAAGAGGTGGGAGAGGAGGAAGGGAAGGAAGAGGAAGGAAATAATATTAAACAAAACTTCGAACAAAAACAAAACAAAATAAGAAAACACGATAAAGAACAACAGCAACACACAACTCTTGGTATTTTCTTCTTCTTCTTCTTCTTCTTCTTCTTCTTCTTCTTCTTCTTCTTCCTCCTCCTCCTCCTCCTCCCCAAAGTAAATACAACAAAAACGCACTTATTAAACCACTTTCTCTCCTTTTCTTCCTCCCTCCATTTCCTCTCTCTCTCTCTCTCTCTCTCTCTCTCTCTCTCTCTCTCTCTCATTTGCTCCTTCCCCTTTCCTTCCATTCTCTTCTTTCCTTCTTCCTATCAATCCTTTCTCCTACCTTTCCTCTTCTTCTACCATTTTCTTCCTCTTCCCTTCTCTTCCCTTCCTTTCCTCTTCTTTTCTCCTCCCATTTCCTCCTTCCCCTTTCTTTCCCTCCCATCGTTAACTATCTTCCCTTCCCTCCTTTCCCCTACCTCTATTTCCCAACCTTCGTCTCTCCCTCCTCTTCCTCTTCCTCCTCTCTTCTTTCCTCGGTCCATCCATCTTCCCCTTCTTTATCTCCCCTTCCCCTCCTCTTTTTTATCTTCTTTGTCTCTCCCTCTTCCTTTCCTTCCCCTCCAATCTTCCCCTCTTCCTCCTCCTCCTCTCTTTTCCTCTCTCCTTTCCTCCGTCCCTCCGTCATGCCCTTCTATCTTCCCTCTTCCCCTCTTCATTCTTTTCTTCTCTCCATTTCATCTCCCTCCAATCTTCCTCCTCCTCCTCCTCCGTATATCAAGCCCAACTGAAGGGAAGAACACGGAGTACCTGAGTGCCCTTGCCTCCCACGTGAGTTAAAGGGAGGGGGAGGAGGAGGAGGAGGAGGGAGAGGAAGAGGGGGGGAACTGAGGGTATGGAGATAACACGTGTTTTTGTTAGTGTTGGGGGTGGGGGGTGGGGGGGAGGGGCGTGTCTCCTCCTCCTCCTCCTCCTCCTCTTCGTGCTCTTCCTTTTCCTCCTCCTTCACTCGTCTTGCTTAACTTTTGCCTCCCTCCCTCCTCACTGGTCTCTCTCTCTCTCTCTCTCTCTCTCTCTCTCTCTCTCTCTCTCTCTCTCTCTCTCTCTCTCTCTCTCTCTCTCTCCGGTTGACTCTTTCTTCCTTCTTTTTCTACCTTCCATTTTCCTCTCCTTCCTTCTTTCCCTCCCTTCTTCCTCTCTTTCCATCGGTCTCTCCATTTTCTTCTGTTCCTTCCTTTCTCTCTACAATCTATCGCTTATTTTCTCCCTTTCCCATTATTTTCTGCATTCCTTCTCTTCCCTTCTTTCAATTCTTTTCATCGATCTCTCTCTTCTCTCTTCATTCCTTCTTAATCTCCTCTTCTTGCTATCTCTCTTTCCCCATCCTTACCTTACCGTAGTTCCTTCTTTCCTTTACTTTATTATTTTCTTCAGTCCTTCTCTTCCCTTCTTTCAATTCTCTCCATCGATCTCTCTCTTCTCTCTTCATTCCTTCTTAATCTCCCTTTCTTGCTTTCCTCCCTTCCCCTCCTTACTTTTCTTTCTCCTCCCTCTTAGCTCCCCGTCTCCCTCTTTTTCCTCTCCCTTTCCCTCCTTCCCTTCTTTCAATTCTTTCCATCGATCTCTCTCTTCTCTCTTCATTCATTCTTAATCTCCCCTTCTTGCTTTCCTCCCTTCCCCTCCTTACCTTACTTCCTCCTCCCTCTTATCTCTCCGTCTCCCTCTTTTTCCCTCTCCCTTTCCTTCCCTCCCTCCCTCCAGGTATTTCAAGCAATTGGGTCAAGTTGGAGGAGGAGGAAGGAAGGAAGGTACGCAGGTGGAAAGGTTAATTTTAGCTCGGTAAGGTTCGGGAAAGACAGGAGAAGTTATCAGCGTGTGGGTTGTAGTATTGATGGGGCTGAAGTGAGGTGTGGTGAAGTGATATGATGAAGTGAAGTGAGGTAAAGTTAGGTGGGGTGTGGTGAAGTGAAGATAAAATGAAGAGAAGTGAAGTGAAGAGGTGAAGTGAGATATGATGAAGTAAAGTGAGGTAAAGTTAGGTGGGGTGTGGTGAAGTGAAGACAAAATGAAGAGAAGTGAAGTGAAGAGGTGAAGTGATGTGAGGGTGAAGGGTGACGTGAAGGGGAATTGAAGTGTAGTGTGATGTATAGTGGGCTAAAGCGAAGAGTACTGGGGTGATGGTGAAGTGAAGAGGTGAAGTGAAACATGATGAAGTGAAGTGTGGTGAAGGGTGAGGTGAAGGGAGACTGAAGTGAGGTGTGGTGTGGTGTAGTGTGAAGTGTTGGTGAGGTATGGTAAAGTGAAGTGTAGTGGGATAATGAAGAAAAGAAGTGAAGTATGGTGAAGTGAAGTGAAGGGGAGCTGAAGTGAGGAGTGGTGTGGTGTAGTATGAAGTGTTGGTGAGGTATGGTAAAGTGAAGTGTAGTGGGATAATGGTGAAGAAAGGAAGTGAAGTGTGATGAAGTGAAGTGAAGGGAGAGTGAAGTGGGGTGAGGGGTGGTGGAGTGTGAAGTGTTGGTGAAGTATGGTAAAGTGTAGTGTAGTGGGATTATGGTGAAGAAAGGAAGTGAAGTGTGGTGAAGTGAGGTGAGGTGAAGATAGAGTGAAGTGGGGTGAGGGGTGGTGGGGTGTGGTGTGGTGTGGTGTGGTGTGGTGTGGTGTGGTATGATGTGGTATTTCTCCTTCTCCTCCTTCTCCTTGTCAAAAATGTCCCAACAATAAAAATATCCTTAAAAATATTAGTGGTTTAAATAATAACATCAAAATAATAAACATACAGGTGCTACATATAGATCCTACAGGTGCTACAGGTCCATATATTCTTAAACGTCTCAGGCTCCCACTACGACAATTTCCCAAGGTCACAGAGAGGATTAGAGGATTAACCGGACTTTCATGGGTGTTTTTCCCGTTCACGATGAAGAAGTCGGGTACTCTTAACTTTTGTCTATTATGGGAGCGGTGAGTAGCGGGCTTTTTTTTTTCTTTGCACTCTTTTTGTTGCCCTTGAGCCGTCTCCTTTGCTGTAAAAAAATCACTGGCATCACAAAACAGTCCATGAAAATCCCAGCAACTTCTAAGAGAGTCTTTTCAAACAGGCGAACTGAATTACAGATCATATTGTTGTGAAGTGAAGTGGCGTGATGTGAAGTGAAAATTGTGAAGTGTGATGAGGCGAGGATAGAAATGACCGAAAGCAGGATGATATCAAAAGAAGCAAGAGTATTTTAAAGACAGGTGAAGTTTATCAATATATCACACGCTCAGGTAAGATACAAACTGTAAAGAAAAAGTATTAGTATTCAGATATTAAGGAGAGATATGACCTCGTAAAATTGTCAAATAAGATCAAAAGAAAAAAAAGGTATGAGACAGGTGAAGATTGTAGAGAAATTAGAAACTCAGGTGCGAATAAACGTATCATTAAAAAAGGTATTAGAACCCAGATGCCAAAAAAAAAAAATAGTGAAGTGTGATGAGGCGAGGACAGAAATGACCGAAAGCAGAATAATACCAAAAGAAGCAAGAGTATTTTAAAGACAGGTGAGGTTTATCAATATATCACACGCTCAGGTAAGATACAAAATATAAAAAAGTATTACAATTCAGATATTAAGGAGAGATATGACCTTGTAAAATTGCCAAAATAAGATCAACAGAAGAAAAAGGTATAATGGGACAGGCGAAGATTGTCGAGAAATTAGAAACTCGGGTGCGAATAAACGTATATGAAAAAGGTATTACAATCCAGACGTCAAAATAAATATAGGAAGATATAAAA
>NC_066526.1:1351107-1368607 GCF_024679095.1 Eriocheir sinensis | reverse complement strand
ATTTATTTATCTATTTATCAATTCATTTCACGGATTCATGCATCAAAAATTTTTATTCATTAAATTCGCAACAGCTTTTTTTTTCTCCTAATTTCACGTTAATAGAAAATAATGTGGAGTGTGAGTGACAGAATCGCTTTAAAATCGCGTATTATTATGATTTATTACCTCTCTCTCTCTCTCTCTCTCTCTCTCTCTCTCTCTCTCTCTCTCTCTCTCTCTCTCTCTCTCTCTCTCTCTCTCTCTCTCTCTCTCTCTCAAAATAAATAAATAAACAAAACTTATTATGTAATGTTTGTAATGCATTCTTCCTCGTGTCATAAAAGCATATTACAGTCTCTCTCTCTCTCTCTCTCTCTCTCTCTCTCTCTCTCTCTCTGGGGCAAATTAAATAAAAAAAGCAAAAAAAATAGAGCTTTCCTTCTTTCCTCCCTCCCTCTTCCCCTCTCCTCCCCTCTTCCTCTCCCTTTTACCTCTTTCCCTCTCTCTCTCAGCCTATCACCTCCCTCTTTCCCTCCATCACCTTCCTCATTCCCCCTTTAATTTCCTCCCCTCCCCCCCTTTCTCTCTTCTCCTTCCCTCCCTCCCTCCTTCCCCTCCCTCCTTCACTCTATGTATACCTCTCTTTCCTTCCCTACCTTACCCCATCACCTCCCTAACCTCTTTGTCTCCTCCTCAATCCCCTTCCTTCACTCCTTTCCTCTTTCAATTTCCTCTCTCTCCCTCATCACTTCCCTATCCTTCCCCCCCTTCTCCCTTTCACCTCCTCACCTCTCTTCCTCCTCCTCCGTTTTACCGCCGGTAAAACAAGGATCAAGCCTCCACCCGTGCCCCTGAAACTACACCTCACCCATCGTGGGTATTAGGGGGGATTCTGGGGCTGCCCTGTGTAGGCCACTCGTCCTCTTCCAGTCTCCCTGTATTTCTATGTTCTTATGTTCTTATGTAATGAAGCCATTTTCCCCCACAGCTTAGGTTACCAGTAGTGTAAGTTAAGGGTAGTAATTTCCTCTTATATCTCTCCTTACTGTAAAAATTCCATGGGCCTTTCTTCCTTAAAGGTACATGGTGTGCTCTTCTAACTATTTCCTGCCGGAACGTTGCCGGAGGGAGAGGTGGATGGGGAGGAGCCTTCATCTTTTCTGTCCTATCCTACCACACGTAGATTACTAGTAGTAGCGGTAGTAAACAGACACCCTCGCCATAGACCGATAGGTCTTCTGGTGTCTGTTCTTCCTATGTATTCCTATGTATTCCTCTCCTTCACCTCCCCCATCCTCTCACCTTTCTCCCTCTCCCTCCTCCATCCCCTCTTCAACTCCCCCCATGAGCTCCTCCCCCTTCCTCTCCCCTTCTTCCCTCTCTCACCCCCTTAACTTTCTCCCTTCCCCCACTTCCCTCTTTCCCTCCCTTACCCCCTCCTTTCCTCCCTCAACCTCCTCACTTCTCTCCCTCACCCTTTCCCTTCCTCCCATCCCCTTTCACATCTCCCTCTCCCTCCCCTTCCCTTCCTCTCTCGCACACACCTGTTCCCTCGGTCCTATTCACCTTAATGAGGCGTCAGTCAAGTGTCAGCCAGTGTTGCCACCTCCGCGACACGCTTCAGCCAATCACGGCCCTCAAAAATTTTCCATCTGGTGACGTCACTCGGTTGCGGCGCGCCCTATCTGATCACGCTGATGGGAGCCGCGATGGAGGTGAGATAGTGGTGGTGGTGGTAAGGTGTAGTGATCGTGTAATGGGTGGTGATGATGGTGGTGGTGATTTGTATAGTAGTGGGTATATAATGAGTGGTGATGATGGTGATGCATGTAGTGGTGACGGTGGTGTGTAATGGTGATGGTGGTAGTGATGGCAGGTTGTCAGTGTGGATGAGTGATGATGTTGTGGGTGGTGATGGGGGTGGTGGTGGTGGGTTGTAGTGGTGGTGGTGATGGCTTGTACTGGTTGTGATGGTGGTGGTGATGAGCAGTAGAAGTGGTGATGTAAAAATGGTGATGTGAGGTAACAGTGGTGGATGGTGATGTATCTATTTAAACGTGTCTACTTATGTATTCATGTATGTATTGTATGTAAACTAACTAATGTATTCAGTGCTCTAATTAACATAAATATCTCGGGTATTACCAACTCAAAATGCAACGGAAGCTTCTTAACTGCATATCACTTTTCTTTAATACATAAACTATACTTCCAATAACTTTTTATCTGCTAATTTGCTAACGCCATACTACCAACAGAGAATATTAATAAGCTGGATGCATCAGACACGAACTCTTATATAAATTCCTCAGACAAAGCTTATAAGAACATAAGAAGAACATAAGAACATAGGGAGACTGCAAGAGGCCGAGTGGGGAAAGGGTTTGATATACTAATAATACTAGAACTGAAAGCAAAGGAATGACAGAGGCAGGGAGAGCTTGTAAGAGGGGGCTGATACAAAGGGAAGAGCTTGTAAGAGGGAAATGATAGCAAGGGAATGGTCGAGGTAGGGAGAGCTTGTAAGAGGGAACTGATACAAAGGGAAGAGCTTGTAAGAGGGAAATGATAGCAAGGGAATGGTCGAGGTAGGGAGACCTTGTAAGAGGGAATTTGATACCACGAAAAAAAGCTGATACCGAACTAATACGGAGGGAATGACCGAAGTAGGGAGAGCTTGTAAGAGGGAACTGATATAAAGGGAGGAGCTTGTAAGAGGGAAATGATAGCAAGGGAATGGTCGAGGTAAGGAGAGTTTGTAAGAGGGAACTGATACAAAGGGAAAAGCTGATACCGAACTAATACGGAGGGAATGACCGAAGTAGGGAGAGCTTCTACGAGGGAAATGATAACAAAGGAAAAGCTTGTACTAGGGAGCCAATGCCAAGGGAATGACCGAGGTAGAGAGAGCTTGTAAGAGGGAACTGATAATAAGGGAAGAGCTTGTAAGAGGGAACTGAAAATAATGGAAGGACCGAGGTAGATAGACCCTTCCCCCTTTACCTCCCTCCCTCTTTCCCTCCCTTATCCCCTTATTCTTCCGCCCTTTGTCTGACTCCTCCTCTCTCCTAACTTCCCTCTTTCCCTCCCTTATCCCCTTATTCTTCCCCCCTTTAGCTGACTCCTTCTCTTCCTCTCTCCTAACTTTCCTCTTTCCCTCCCTTAACCCAAAACCATTTCCTCCCTTTACCTCAATCCCTACCTCCTTCCCGGACTTCCCTCTTTCTCTCCCTTATCTCCCTGCTCTTCCCCCTGTTACCTCCCTCTTTCAACCCCTCACCCTCCACCTTACAATCTCTCCCTCTCTCTCCCTCCCCTCTTCTCCCTGATCTTGACATACACATTCACTTAACTCTTCTACCGCGAGTAACTTGACAATAGAAAGTTCAAGGGGATACTCACCAAGGCCCACGAGGATCAATGCGTCCACACCTGTTCACTTGCTCTCTTACCTGAAAAGAAAGAAAAGTAAATTAGATAACTCAGGTGATTGATTCAAGTGGTGAGTGTGTGTGTGGGGGGGGGGAGTGGGGAGGGGGGTTGTGTGTGGGGGGGAGGTGTGTGTGTGTGTGTGTGTGTGTGTGTGTGTGTGTGTGTGATTTATTTAGAGAACTTGCATGAGAACAACCCCTAACTCTCTCTCTCTCTCTCTCTCTCTCACAAGTATGGATCTACCTACATAAGCTGTCCTCACCTCTATTTACTTGCTTACTTATTTATTTTCTCGCTTACTTATATTTACTTACTCTATTACTCTATTTACTTACTTTACTCTATTACTCTATTTACTTACTTTACTCTATTACTCTATTTACTTTACTCTATAACTCTACTCTATTACTCTATTTACTTACTTTACTCTATAACTCTATTTACTCTATTACTCTATTTACTTACTTTATCCACACCACACTACATTCACACAACATATACACCTTTTCCCAAAATTAAAATTTCAAAATGGCGGACATACACCAAGCCTCGGAGTCCCCGACTGGGGACCTAAATTCCCCAGGAGGACTCCTTCTGGCTGCCGACCCGCGAGGTGTCTTGATAACTCCTCGAACCTCTTTCTTCTCAATTTCTGCAACATTCGCGGTCTTCGCTCTAATTTTCATTCTGTGGAACATCATCTCTTCTCCTCTAAACCTCACCTTCTCTTCCTTACCGAAACACAGGTTTCTGAGGCTACTGACAGCAATCTCTACTCTGTTCCCTCCTACTATCTCTATCCTAAATTTCAATCCAAAGCTGGATGTTGCGCCTACGTGCGCAACGACATCACTTGCTCGTGCCCGACCTTGACTCTTCTGAATTTTCCACCATCTGGTTAAGACTTTACTGTCATTCTATTACTAAATACATCTGTGCTGTTTATCTCTCACCTAACTCTACCAACTATGTAAAATTCTTTGACTATTTGAATTCTAAAGTGGAGCACATCTTGACCCACTCTCCCTTCGCTGAAATCTCCATCTTAGGAGATTTCAATGTTCACCACCAGCTTTGGCTTTCATCCTCTTTCACTGACCATCCTGGTGAACAAGCCTACAACTTTGCTATCCTCAACGACCTAGAGCAGTTGGTCCAGCACCCTACACGTATTCCCGACCGTCTTGGAGATCGGCCCAACATTCTAGCGGCCGTATTCTCAGTGAATCTCTTCCCCCTTCACGCGAGGAAACAAGCGGCCGTATTCTCAGTGATTCTCTTCCCCCTTCCCGCGAGGAAACGAGGCTTCGTGGACCAAACGGTATGCTCAGTGACGAGGAGTGTCTTTGATGCAGCGCGCGAAGCGGCGAGCGGGAAAGAAATGAAATAATTTCCTCTCTTGACGAAGAGGAGGTGAAGGCCCGCTCTTCGCTAATATCTTCGCACATTTAATGCTTTATTACAACATTTTTCCATGTTGCTGTCTTATTAATTGGGTATAAGAACAATTTAAATTTTCTAGGCCTTATATAAAAAGTCATACAATGCGAGAAACATTATTTTTTTCTGTTTATTCAAGACTTCACGGTTCCCATGATAATTTAAGCCAACACTGGAACGCACCTCCAAGCCAGCATGCCCCGCCCTTCAGACTCAACTATTCACAACAGTTCTCCTTTTTAAGCGTTTGTAGGGCGTGCACTTCAAACCATAAGCATGAAGATTGCTGGGACAAATTTAAAAGTGACGGACTGACAGGTAGGCTTCGGCCTCCGGGCGAATGTTTCACAAGTCTGTATGAATATGTGGTGCTATGTGGTACTCCGTGCTGGGCTTCCCACAGCCAATCTCCAAACTCGTGACGTCACCTGTGGGTGGAGCTTAGCAAAGCTCAGCAATATAGATGATACCATTTTCCACCCACTGATAGGAGCTCTAAAGCTAGTTAAAAATATATTTATACGGGAGAAATAACGAAGGGAGAAAGAGATCTCATGGAACAGGAGGAAAATAAAGAAAATAAAAGCAGTTTATTCTAACGAGGTCTCCTAAGCTCCGCCCACAGGTAACGGGACGATATCAGAGCGAAGCAAACATAGCCACAGATACCAACCAATTAAACCCATCAATGTAAATTTTCTGCTATATATAGTGTATGTCACTGTATCAAGCACTGCTTACATAAGTACTTGCCACACAATATTTTCCATTATAGAAATGTACCTAAAACGCATTAATGTTTCGGTTTTCAACGTTTGTTTGATTTGCAGTAGTACCAACACTACACGGAAAGATTGTTTCCAAGGGGGAAGAGAAACTAGGGTTTGAAAATATCTCTTCACGGAAACACACTCTCTAAGCGACGCTTCGACGAAGAGGGAAGAGCTTCACTGAAAATTCCGCCGAAGGCTTCGTGGACCAAACGGTATTCTCAGTGAAGAGGAGTGTCTTTGATGCAGCGCGCGAAGCGGCGAGCGGGAAAAAAATGAACTAATTTCCTCTCTTGACGAAGAGGAGGTGAAGGCCCGCTCTTCGCTAATATCTTCGCACATTTAATGCTTTATTACAACATTTTTCCATGTTGCTGTATTATTAATTGGGTATAAGAACAATTTAAGTTTTCTAGGCTTTATATAAAAAATAATACAATGCGAGAAACAATATTTTTCTGTTTATTCAAGACTTCACGGTTCCTATGATAATTTAAGCCAACACTGGAACACACCTCTCAACCAGCACGCCCCGCCCTTTAGTCTCAACTATTCACAACAGTTATCTTTTTTGAGCGTTTGTAGGGCGGGCACTTCGAACCATAAGCATGAATTAAGATTGCTGGGATGAATTTTAAAGTGACGGACTAACAGGCTTTCTCCGGGCGCTTGTTTCACAAGTCTGTATGAATATGTGGTGGTATTCGGTACTCCGTGCTGGGCTTACCACAGCCAATCTCCAAACTCGTGACGTCACCTGTGGGTGGAGCTTAGCAAAGCTCAGCAATATAGATGATACCATTTTCCACCCACTGATAGGAGCTCTAAAGCTAGTTAAAATATATTTACAAGTGAGAAATAACAAAGGGAGAAAGAGATGTCTCATGGAACAGGAGGAAAATAAAGAAAATAAAAGCAGTTTATTCTAACGAGGTCTCCTAAGCTCCGCCCACAGGTAACGGGATGATATGAAAGCGAAGCAAACATAGCCACGGGTACCAACCAATTAAATGCATCAATGTAAAATTTCTGCTATATATAATGTATGTCACTATCAAGCACTGTTTACATAAATATTAGTCACACTATATAATCCATTATAGAAATGTGCCTACATTGCATTAAGGTTTCGGTTTTCAACGTTTGTTTGATTTGCAGTAGTACCAACACTACACGGAAAGATCGTTTCGAAGGTTAGGAACTGGGCATACCCTTCAACGGAAACACACTCTCTAAGAGACGCTTCGACGAAGAGGGAAGAGCTTCACTGAGAATATGGCGGTAGACCTCTTCCTTACCTCAAACCCTTCTGCTTATTCTGTCAAACTGTTCTCTCCGTTGGGCTCCTCCGATCACAATCTTATTTCTGCATCCTGTCCTATCGCTCCTGTACACCCTCTGGACCCACCGAAGAGGCGATGCTTCTGGCATTTTGCTTCAGCTCGGTGGGACGACCTGAGGATGTACCTTTCCGATTTCCGTGGAATGATTATTGCTTCCAGAATAGGGACCCCTCTGTGTGTGCTCAACGCATCACAGAGGTGATTGTCTCTGGAATGGAGGCATACATTCCTCGTTCTTTCTCTACTCCTCACGCTAAAAAGCCTTGGTTTAATCACGCTTGTTCTCGTGCTGTCAATGATAGAGAGGTAGCTCACAAAAGGTACCAGAGCCTTCAAACTAATGCTAATTATGAACTTTACATTTCTGCCCGAAATCGTGCCAAATCTATTCTCCGACTAACCAAAAATTCTTTCATTAATAGAAAATGTCAAAACCTTGCTTTCTCTAACTCTTCCCGTGACTTCTGGCATCTAGCCAAAAACATCTCCTTCAACTTCACTTCTTCATCTTTCCCTCCACTCCTCAGTCCTGACGGCAACACTGCCGTCTCATCTATCTCTAAGGCTGAACTCTTCTCTCAAACTTTTTCTAAAAACTCCACTCTGGACGATTCTGGGCATATTCCTCCTACTCATCCCCCCTCTGACTCCTTTATGCCTGTTATAAAGATTCTTCAAAATGATGTTTTCTATGCCCTCTCTGGCCTCAATCCTCAGAAGGCTTATGGACCTGATGGAGTGCCTCCTATTGTCCTTAAAACTGTGCCTCCGTGCTGTCACCCTGCCTGGTCAAACTCTTTCGCCTCTGCCTGTCAACATCTACTTTTCCTTCTTGCTGGAAGTATGCCTTCATACAGCCTGTACCTAAGAAGGGTGACCGCTCCAATCCCTCAAACTACCGTCCTATTGCTTTACTTTCTTGTCTATCTAAAGCTTTTGAATCAATCCTTAACCGGAAGATTCAAAAGCACCTTTCCACTTCTGACCTTCTATCTGATCGCCAGTATGGGTTCCGCAAGGGGCGTTCTACTGGTGATCTCCTAGCCTTCTTAACTGACTCTTGGTCATCCTCTCTTAGCCGTTTCGGTGAAACTTTTGCTATTGCGCTGGACATATCAAAAGCTTTTGATAGGGTCTGGCACAAATCTTTGCTTTCTAAACTACCCTCCTACGGTTTCTATCCTTCTCTCTGTACCTTTATCTCCAGTTTCCTTTCTGACCGTTCTATTTCTGCCATGGTAGACGGTCACTGTTCTTCCCCTAAATCTATTAACAGTGGTGTCCCACAGGGTTCTGTCCTATCTCCCACTCTTTTTCTGTTGTTCATTGATGATCTTCTTTCCAAAACGAACTTTCCTATCCATTCCTACGCCGATGATTCCACTCTGCATTATTCAACTTCTTATAATAGAAGACCCACCCTTCAGGAACTTAACGACTCAAGGCTGGAGACTGCAGAACGCTTAGCCTCAGACCTTACTATTATTTCCGATTGGGGCAAGAAGAACCTGGTGTCCTTCAACGCCTCAAAAACACAGTTTCTCCACCTATCCACTCGACACAATCTTCCAAACAACTATCCCCTATTCTTAGACAACACCCAGCTATCACCTTCCTCAACACTAAACATTCTCGGTCTATCCTTAACTCATAATCTCAACTGGAAACTTCATATCTCATCTCTTACTAAATCAGCTTCCTCGAGGCTGGGCGTTCTGTACCGTCTCCGCCAGTTCTTCTCCCCTGCACAGTTGCTGTCCATATACAGGGGCCTTGTCCGCCCTCGTATGGAGTATGCATCTCATGTGTGGGGGGGCTCCACTCACACAGCTCTTCTGGACAGAGTGGAGGCTAAGGCTCTTCGTCTCATCAGCTCTCCTCCTCATACTGATAGTCTTCTACCTCTTAAATTCCGCCGCAATGTTGCCTCTCTTTCTATCTTCTATCGATATTTCCACGCTGACTGCTCTTCTGAACTTGCTAACTGCATGCATCCACACCACCCGCGGCCCCGCTGCACTCGACTTTCTACTCATGCTCATCCCTATACTGTCCAAACCCCTTATGCAAGAGTTAACCAGCATCTTCACTCTTTCATCCCTCACGCTGGTAAACTCTGGAACACTCTTCCTTCATCTGTATTTCCTCCTGCCTACGACTTAAACTCTTTCAAGAGGAGGGTATCAGGACACCTCTCCTCCCGAAACTGACCTATCTTTCGGCCACCTCTTTGGATTCTTTTTAGGAGCAGTGAGTAGCGGGCTTTTTTTTTTTATTAATGTTTGCTTTTTGTGTGCCCTTGAACTGTCTCCTTTGCTGTAAAAAAAAAAAAAAAAAAAAAAAAAAAAAAACTTGCTCTATTACTCTATTTACTCTATTACCCTATTTACTTACTTTACTCTATAACTCTTTTTACTCTACTTACTTTACTCTATTACTCTTTTTACTCTACTTACTTTACTCTATAACTCTTTTTACTCTATTTACTTACTTTATAACTCTTTTTACTCTATTACTCTATTTACTTACTTTATTCTATTACTCTTTTTTACTCTATTACTCTATTTACTTACTTTACTCTATAACTCTTTTTACTCTATTACTCTATTTACTTACTTTACTCTATTACTCTATTTACTCTATTACTCTATTTACTTACTTTACTCTATTACTCTATTTACTCTATTACTCTATTTACTTACTTTACTGTTACTCTATTTACTCTATTACTCTATTTACTTACTTTATAACTCTTTTTACTCTATTTACTTACTTTACTCTATAACTCTATTTACTTACTTTACTATATTACTTTATCTACTCTATTTACTCTATTTATTTACTTTACTCTATAACTCTATTTACTCTATTTACTCTATTACTCTATTTACCTTATTACTCTACTCTATTTACTCTATTTACTTTACTCTATTACTCTATTTACTTCCTTTACTCGCTTACCTCTATTTACTTGGTTACTTATTTATTTTCTCGCTTACTCGCTTACTTATTCTGTTTCCACGCGGAGAAGGTTGCAGCGCGCCTCAAAGGAATTCAGAATTTTAGTATCAAACGTGATTTTCTCGATTCAAAAGAAATGAAAGGAAAAAAAAAGCAGTACTGAAATTAATTAACATGAGGTTTACGCGTTTGTGACTTTCAGGGGGGGAGGAGGGGGGCGTGTGTGTGTGCGTGCGTGCGTGTGTGTGTGTGTGTGTGTGTGTGTGTGTGTGTGTGTGTGTTTGTGTAATTCACCTCTTGGTCTGCTGCGGGTCTCTGGCGAGACAGCCAGCTGTTCCCCTACGGAAGAGCACAGAACTCGTAGTACCGATCTTTGGGTAGGACTGAGACCACTCACACACAACACACCGCGACAACGAGGTCACAACTCCTTGCCTGACGTCGCGTACCTACTCACTGCTAGGTGAACAGGGGCTACACGTGAAAGAAGATAAACCCAACTTATTTTCACCCGGCCGGGGAATCGAACCCCGGTCCTTCTGGTTGTGACCCAGACGCTCTACCCATGAGCTACCGGGCCGTGTGTGTGTGTGTGTGTGTGTGAGAGAGAGAGAGAGAGAGAGAGAGAGAGAGAGAGAGAGAGAGAGAGAGAGAGAGAGAGAGAGAGAGAGAGAGAGAGAGAGAGAGAGAGAGAGAGAGAGAGAGAGAGAGAATATTAATAATAATAATAATAATAATAATAATAATAATAATAATAATAATAATAATAATAATAATAATAATAATAATAATAATAATAATAATAATAACAACAACAACAACAGCAACAATTAAGCACCTGAAAATACACTAATAATGATAAAAATAACAAGAAAATGAAGAAAAGTAAGCCGAGAAAATTAAAGGGAAGACAAAGTAAGAAAATAGTGACAAATTAATAAGAAAAATAAAAATAATAAGAAAATGAACAAAAGCAGGCCGAAAAAAAAAATGAGCAAAACAAAATAAGAAAATCATAAGAAAGTAGAAAGAAGATAATAACAGTAAGAAAATAACAAGAAAATTCACAAAACAACAACAACAACAACGACAACAAGTAGGCGCCTGAAAATACAGTTGAAAAGCGTATCCGTGTCGCCAGCCAATCAGAGCGCCGCATTCTCGCCTCCCTCGGCCGTCATCCAATCAGCGTTAAGAAGCTAAATGGAGCGTAAACAACCAAATAAAAAAAAGAAAGCATATAATTGGCTGCCGTAAATTCAATGCTTCCAACGTCTCAATAGAAGGAAGAGTAAGAGGAGGAGGAGGAGAAAGAGAAGGAAGAGAAAGAGAAGGAGGAGAAAGAGGAGGAGGAGGAGGAAGAAGAAGAAGAAGAAGAAGAAGAAGAAGAAGAAGAAGAAGAATGACAATAACCACAACAAAAAGAAACAGAAAAAGATGAAGAAGAAGAAGAAGAAGAAGAAGAAGAAGAAGAAGAAAAAGAGGAGGAGGAGGAGGAGGAGGAGGAGTGAAAAGAAGAAATTAGAAAGAAAAGAAGGAACAAGTGGAGGAAGAGGAAAAAGAAGAAAAAAGAAGAGATAAATAAACTTAGGAAAAAGATAATAAGGAAAAAGGAGAAGGATGATGATGATGATGAAGAGGAGGAGGAGGAGGAAACATGGAAACATGGAAACTAGCAGGCAGCAGAAAGCCTGTTGGCTCATTACTAGGCTGCCTGCGTTCAGTGATTCAATCAATCCGTTTGCCATAGGAGTGGCTTGCAGGGAAGGAGGAGGAGGAGGAGGAGGAGGAGGAGAAAAGCAGAAATTAATAAAGACAGAAAAAGAGGCACAAGAGGACAAAGAAGGATAAGGAGAAAGATGAAGAAAAGGAAGAGAAAAATATGGAAAGCAATAATCAGAAAAAAAACAATGAAAGAAAGTAATAAAGACATAGTGGAAGAAGAAAATGGAAAAAAAATAGAAGTAATGGAAGGAAAAGAAAGAACAAATAATGGGTGTAAAGGAATGAAAAAGAAAACAGAGAACACAGAAATAATAGAAGAAAAAGGAAGAAACACTGAAAGAAAGTAATAAAGACACAGTGGAAGAAAAAGAAAGAAAATAAAGTAATGGAAGGAAAAGAAAGAAAAATAATGGATGTGAAGGAATGAAAAAGAGAAGAGAAAAATAAATAATAGAAGAGTAAGGAAAAAGAAAAGAAAAATATGACGGAAGGAATAAGCGAGAAAATGTGAACAAATCGAAAGTCATACACTCTTTACCGAACAACATCAACAACAAGAACAAAGAACAACAACAACAGCAGCAACCATAACAACAACAACAGCAACACAAGAATATGAAAAACTTATCCCCGAACACGGCAAGTCAAGCGTAAAAAGAATCTTACACGTGTCAAGAATGAATAATAAAGCAACACAAAGGCAACACACACACACACACACACACACACACACACACACACACACACACATACACATACACACACGCGCGCGCAAGCGGCGACCAAAGACCGATGATCCCTGCAACACAACGTCCCTAGAAACACTCGTAGCAAGACATAGGAACACACTGCAACAATGATCCACAGAGCAAATGGGCAAGAAAACACACCTGAGAGAGACAGAAAAACAGACGAACACAAAAACAGACATATAGACAGACAATTACACAGGCAGACAGAGATAGACGCACACACAGACTCAGAAAGACAGACAGACATACACAAACGGGTAGATAGACACAAATAGAAAAAAAAAAGTAAGGGGAAAAGTGGAAGAAGAGAAGAAGGAAGAGGAGAAAGACGAAAAAGAAGAGAGAAATAAACTTAGGAAAAAGATAATAAGGAAAAAGGAGAAGGAAAAAAAAAAAAGGCGGAAAGGAAAAAGGGAAATAGCAAAAGAAAACACACCTTCAAACATACACACACACACACACACACACACACACACACACACACACACACACACACACACAGACAAACATGCAGAAAAAAAGGGAAAAAAAAAACGGCAAAAACAAAAACAAGACAACAACATATCTACAAACTCTCTCATACTTCTAACAGGTAGGGAAAAAAAAAAAAAAAAAACGGCAGAAAACAAAAACAAAAGACAACAACATACCTTCAAACTCACTCTTACTTCCAACAGGTAAAAAAAAAAAATTGCCTTACTGAAAAAAAATGGAGAAAAAAAACTTGCCTTGCTTGTAACTCAGATTCTCATACAAGTGGAAAAAAAAATATATAAAAAAAAAGGATTTGAAGCGCGTGTTTTATTCATAATGTTAACGCGTTTGACGGAGTGTTTGGCTCGAGTGTTTTTATTGTGATTTTATTGGAGATTGATTCGAGTTTGTTGATTTTATTTGATTTTCTTATTTATTTTTATTTGAGTTTTATTTGTTTTTAGTTGTTTTAGTTGAGTTTGTTGTTTTGTTTCATTTCTTTACTGGAGTTTTATTTGGTTTTCTTTGGTTTTCTTTGAGTTTTATTTGTTGTATTTGAGTCCCATTTTAAGATTTATTGGAGAGTAAGTCGAGTTTTATTGATTTATTGAATTTTTTTACTGTTTTTTATTCCTTTCGTTGTAGTTTTATTAGTTTTATTGTAGCTTTATTTGATTTTTCTTGTTTTGTTTTTATTTTATTTTTATTGGGGGTTTATGTGTTCTCTATTGGTTTTGTTGGAGTTTTATTTGACCTCCTTGTTTTCTTGTAGTTTTTATTGGAACTTTATTAGTTGTCTCGTAGTTTTTATTGCAACTTTATTGGTTTTAGTATAATTTGATAAAGTTTTATTGAAACGTTTTACTGAGGAAGCTGAAATGTATGAAGTCTGGTCAACACGAAGACTGACAAAGATAAAATTGGGTGCATACGCAATGGCTGCGCGTGGAGGCGGTGCTCATCTCCGTCACAGAATGCATTTACTTTTTCTCAGTTATTTACAACGCATAAGTAGTAAATGGGAACTTCTTGTTTGTGCTTATCGATGTCTCCCTTCACTCGTAAAAATAATGAGAGTAAATGAGAATCTCTTGTCAGTATTAATGTCTCGTTTTCCTCGTAAAAACAAATCTATATGATATGATAATGATAATACAGAAGAACTAAACGAACAAGGAATCTAATAAAAGAGTAAAGGAAAAAGAAAAGGAAAATGAAAAAAGGAGAGAAAAAAGTAAATAAAATACAAGGAACCAAAAACGAGAAACTAAAAGATAAAAGAAGAAGAAAAGGAAGAGAAGAAAAGAAAAAGAAAATAAGACTGGAAATAAAGGACATAAAGAGGAAAAAAAATATACAAAAAGGAAAAAAAAGAATGAGAATCTCTTTTGTCCGTACTAATGTCTCCTTTATCCTCGTAATATAAAGAAAAGAACAGTATATAGGAAAACTTTTTGTCCTTATTACTGTCCCTCAACATCTTTTGCCGTACTATTGTTTCCTTTCCCATCACAAAAAAATACTAATAAATGAGAAACTCTTTTGTCTCCTCCCCCTCTTAGAAATAATGGCAAATGAGAACCTCTTTCGTGTTTATCAATGTCTCGTTTCCCTCGTAAAAAATAATTGTAAACGAGAATCTCTTTGTGCCTATTACAGATTGATTCCTTTCCCCACGTCAGAAATAATTGTAAATGAGAACTTCTTTTGTGGCTCATCAATGACTCCCTTCCCCTCATAAAATATAGTAAATGAGAACTTATATTGTCCGTTTTAATGTATCCTTTCCTCTCATAAAAAAAGAGTACATGAGAACCTATTTTGTGCTTATCAATGTCTCCTTTCCACTCACAAAACAAAAACAAATGAGAGCCTCTTATATGCTAATCAACGTCTTCTTTCCCTCATAAATATAATTGTAAATGAGAACCTCGTTTGTCCGTGTTAATGTATTCTTTCCCCCCTCATGTCCGTGTTAATGTATCCTTTCCCCCCTCATGTCCGTGTTAATGTATCCTTTCCCCCCTCATGTCCGTGTTAATGTATCCTTTCCCCCCTCATGTCCGTGTTAATGTATCCTTTCCCCCCTCATGTCCGTGTTAATGTATCCTTTCCCCCCTCATGTCCGTGTTAATGTATCCTTTCCCCTCTCATGTCCGTGTTAATGTATCCTTTCCCCTCTCATGTCCGTGTTAATGTATCCTTTCCCCTCTAATGTCCGTGTTAATGTGTCCTTTCCCCTCTAATGTCCGTGTTAATGTATCCTTTCCCCTCTCATGTCCGTGTTAATGTATCCTTTCCCCTCTCATGTCCGTGTTAATGTATCCTTTCCCCTCTCATGTCCGTGTTAATGTATCCTTTCCCCTCTCATGTCCGTGTTAATGTATCCTGTCCATCTAATGTCCGTGTTAATGTATCCTTTCCCCTCTCATGTCCGTGTTAATGTATCCTTTCCATCTAATGTCCGTGTTAATGTATCCTTTCCCCTCTAATGTCCGTGTTAATGTGTCCTTTCCCCTCTAATGTCCGTGTTAATGTATCCTTTCCCCCCTCATGTCCGTGTTAATGTATCCTTTCCCCCCTCATGTCCGTGTTAATGTATCCTTTCTCCTCTAATGTCCGTGTTAATGTATTCTTTCCCTTCTAATGTCCGTGTTAATGTATTCTTTCCCCTCTAATGTCCGTGTTAATGTATTCTTTCCCTTCTAATGTCCGTGTTAATGTATTCTTTCCCTTCTAATGTCCGTGTTAATGTATCCTTTCTCCTCTAATGTCCGTGTTAATGTATTCTTTCCCTTCTAATGTCCGTGTTAATGTATTCTTTCCCCTCTCATGTCCGTGTTAATGTATTCTTTCCCTTCTAATGTCCGTGTTAATGTATCCTTTCCCCTCTAATGTCCGTGTTAATGTATCCTTTCCCCTCTAATGTCCGTGTTAATGTATCCTTTCCCCTCTAATGTCCGTGTTAATGTATCCTTTCTCCTCTAATGTCCGTGTTAATGTATCCTTTCCCCTCTAATGTCCGTGTTAATGTATTATTTCCCCTCTAATGTCCGTGTTAATGTATCCTTTCCCCTCTAATGTCCGTGTTAATGTATCCTTTCCATCTAATGTCCGTGTTAATGTATCCTTTCCCCTCTAATGTCCGTGTTAATGTATCCTTTCCCCTCTAATGTCCGTGTTAATGTATCCTTTCCCCTCTAATGTCCGTGTTAATGTATCCTTTCTCCTCTAATGTCCGTGTTAATGTATCCTTTCCATCTAATGTCCGTGTTAATGTATCCTTTCCATCTAATGTCCGTGTTAATGTATCCTTTCCCCTATAATGTCCGTGTTAATGTATCCTTTCCCCTCTAATGTCCGTGTTAATGTATTCTTTCCCCTCTAATGTCCGTGTTAATGTATCCTTTCCCCTCTAATGTCCGTGTTAATGTATCCTTTCCCCTCTAATGTCCGTGTTAATGTATTCTTTCCCCTCTAATGTCCGTGTTAATGTATTCTTTCCCCTCTAATGTCCGTGTTAATGTATTCTTTCCCCTCTAATGTCCGTGTTAATGTATCCTTTCCCCTCTAATGTCCGTGTTAATGTATTCTTTCCCCTCTAATGTCCGTGTTAATGTATCCTTTCCCCTCTAATGTCCGTGTTAATGTATTCTTTCCCCTCTAATGTCCGTGTTAATGTATTCTTTCCCCTCTAATGTCCGTGTTAATGTATCCTTTCCCCTCTAATGTCCGTGTTAATGTATTCTTTCCCCTCTAATGTCCGTGTTAATGTATCCCTTCCCCTCTAATGTCCGTGTTAATGTATCCCTTCCCCTCAAAATATATAATAGTAAATGGGAACCTCTATTGTCCGTATTAATGTTTACTTTCCCTCATAAAAAATGTAATAGTAAATGAAAAATGTTGGTGTATCAATGTCTCCTTTCCCTCATAAAAAAAAAACAATAATAAACTTTTCCTTCTGCAACTAATTTTCCTTTCTTTTCCTTAGTCTTTCTTTCTTCTGTTTATTCCTTCTGCAACCATTTATTTCCCTTCCTTCTGTTTCTTCGTACAATTTCCTTTCTTTTCTTTTTTTCTTTTTCTATTCTTTCTTCTGCAACCATTTATTTCCCTTCCTTCTGTTTCTTCGTAATTTTTCTTTCTTTTCTTTCTTTCTTTTTTCTATTCCTTCTGCAACCATTTATTTTCCTACCTTATGTTCCTTCGTACAATTTCCTTTCTTTTCTTTTTTTTCTTTCTTCTATTCCTTCTTCTGCAACCATTTATTTTTCTTTCTTCTGTTTCTTCGTACGTTTTCCTTTCTGTTCTTTTTTTCTTTTTTTCTATTCCTTCTTCTGCAACCATTTATTTCCTTTCCTTCTGTTTCTTCTTATTATTTTCTTTTCTTTTTTTCTTTTTTTTATTCCTTCTTCTGCAACCATTTATTTTTCTTTCTTCTGTTTCTTCGTACGTTTTCCTTTCTGTTCTTTTTTTCTTTTTTTCTATTCCTTCTTCTGCAACCATTTATTTCCTTTCCTTCTGTTTCTTCTTATTATTTTCTTTTCTTTTTTTCTTTTTTTTTTATTCCTTCTTCTGCAACCATTTATTTCCCTTCCTTCTGTTTCTTCTTCTTATT
>NC_066526.1:1336107-1343607 GCF_024679095.1 Eriocheir sinensis | reverse complement strand
TCTCCCTCCTCCCTTTCCCCTTCCCTTCGTCTTCCGTACTCTAAGCTTCCCTCATCTCCTCTTCTTCCCCTTCCCTTCCCTTCCCTTCTCTATTCCCCTTCTCTTTCCTTCCTTTCAATGCTCTTCTTCTCCCTTTTCCTCTGTCCATTTCTCTACTCTTTATCGCCCATATCTTCCCCTCCCTTTCTCATTCCCTTTAATCCTTCCCTACAACATTCTCTCTCTCTCTCTCTCTCTCTCTCTCTCTCTCTCTCTCTCTCTTACTTCCATCCTTCCTTTCTCTTTCTCTTTCTCCTACATATCCCAGCATCCCTCTCCCCCTTCCCTTCCTTTCACCTCCTCCCTCTCCCCATCCCCTCCCCAGGTATCCCAGGTGGCAGATAACAAGGCAATTCTCTCGTTCACGCCCACACACCTTCACTAATTGTCTAAGGGAGAGAGTGACGCCAGGGTATGTGAATGTGTGTGTGTGTGTGTGTGTGTGTGTGTGTGTGTGTGTGTGTGTGTGTGTGTGTGTGTGTGTGTGTGTGTGTGTTTGCTGGATCGAAAAGGGGAAAATACTGTGGAAAAAAGGAAAGATTGTGGAAATATAAGAGGAAAGGAAATCAAGAAAAAAAAACAGCTTGGATAAGGGAAACGTGTGTGTGTGTGTGTGTGTGTGTGTGTGTGTGTGTGTGTGTGTGTGTGTGTGTGTGTGTGTGTGTGTGTGTGTGTGTGTGTGTGTGTGTTTGCAGGCTCGACTCGTCACAGGAAACAAGAGGGAAGAATAAAGTTTAAAAGAGGAAAAAAATGATAATATAAAACAGAAAAATAAAACAGGAGGGAAAAGTGTTTGAAAATGAGGAAACAAAAGGAAACGAAGGCTAGAATGGAGAAAAGGATAAATCAAAATAGATGAACACACACACACACACACACACACACACACACACACACACACACAAGGACACTGGAGATGGATTGGGTGTGTTGACAAATCATAGCAATCTGAATTCGATATATCACATGAATTTTACTTCCTCCTCCTCCTCCTCCTCCTCTTCTTTTTCTTCTCCTTCTCCTCCTCTTCTTTCTTCATTTTCATATTTTTCTCTTCTTTCCTCCTCCTCCTCCTCCTCCTCCTCCTTTTTTCTTCTTGTACTTCTTATTTCTCTTGTTATTTTCCTCCTCCTTTTCATTCTTTTTCATTTTTCTTCTTCTTCTCATCCTCCTCCTCCTGCACTTCTTCTTCTTCTTCTTCTTCTTCTTCTCCTCCTCCTCCTCCTTTTCCTTCTCATATTCTCTTTTCCTCTTCCTCCTCCTCCTCCTCCTCCTCCAGGTGGCCAAATTACTATGTTAATGAGTTCTCTTTCCAGGTGATAATAGAACCAAGGTACAATTTAAGCTACTGAGAGAGAGAGAGAGAGAGAGAGAGAGAGAGAGAGAGAGAGAGAGAGAGAGAGAGAGAGAGAGAGAGAGAGAGAGAGATTAACACTTGCAGAACCAGTCAATCAAGGGAACATTTATATTAATCACGATAAAAAAAACATGTGAAAGAAAGAACAATAAAACGAAGAGGAAATAAATTATAAAAAAAAACACCGATACGAACATCTGCAGAGGGGGAGGAGGAGGAGGAGGAGGGAAGAGGAAGGAAGGGGTGACGAAGAGGGAAAAAACTGAAGTGTTGAGGGCAATGGAGAGAGGGAAGGAAGGAGGGAGGGAGGGAAGAAGGGAGAGAGAGAAGGAGGGAGAAGAGGGAGGGAGAATAAGGGGAATGAGTGAGTGAATGGCAATAATGGAGAGGAGGGAGATATAAGACTCACTCTCTCTCTCTCTCTCTCTCTCTCTCTCCAACATTACCACCCTCACCACCATGACTACTCAAGTGGAAGTCTCTCTCTCTCTCTCTCTCTCTCTCTCTCTCTCTCTCTCTCTCTGAGGCACAGAAGCTAAGAGTAGATTTACTTTTCTTGGACTGTGACGCATGAGAGAGAGAGAGAGAGAGAGAGAGAGAGAGAGAGAGAGAGAGAGAGAGAGAGAGAGAGAGAGAGAGAGAGAGAGAGAGAAATAAAACAAATGCAAAGAAATTAGAGCCACTGAAACTAACTATGAGACACACAGAGAGAGAGAGAGAGAGAGAGAGAGAGAGAGAGAGAGAGAGAGAGAGAGAATGTTCTTGCAGTGATCTAGCAAAGGGAAGGTTTTTAAGAAGACTTCCAATGACGCTTTGTTCTCGTCCTCCTCCTCCTCCTCCTCCTCCTCTCCCTCCTTCAACAAAACCCATATGTGCATGCAACTCCTCAATTTACTTCTCTCTCTCTCTCTCTCTCTCTCTCTCTCTCTCTCTTTCCTCACCCATCGCCATTCTCCTTTGTATCATATTATCTCATCTCTCCTCCCGTTTTTCTTCTCTCTTTCCTCATCTTTCCTCCCTTCCCTCCCTCCTCCTCTTCCTCTTCTCCCTCCTGCGTCATGACTCCTCTGTTACCCTACTTCTCTCTCTCTCTCTCTCTCTCTCTCTCTCTCTCTCTCTCTCTCTCTCTCATAACCTTTTCCCCTCAAGTCTCCCTCTCTTTTTCTCTCCCTCCTCTCCATATCTCTTCCTTCCTCCCTCATCTCCCATTTAAAAACCCTCCTCCTCCTCCTCCTCCTCCTCCTCTTCTCCTGTTGCTAACACATATTTGCGTGGTTGATTTGGTAACACTGACTCATCCTCTCACTGTTACCAATTCGAGGGGTGACGCGTTCTTTGTTCCTCCTCCTCCTCTCCCTTACTTCCCCTTTCCCCTTTTCCTCTCTTCCCTTCTACACTAAGCCAGATGGTTAAGTGGGAAAGGAGAGAAAAGGGAGAGAAAGGGGAAAGGGAGAAGGAGGAAGAAGAGAAGGGAAGATACAGAATAAGTTTGTATTTATATTTTTTTTTACAGGAAAGGAAGAAGTTTAAGGGAAAAAAATAATGAGAAAAAAAAGCCCGCTAATCTCTTACCCAATAAAAATAGATGTAGGTAGATGAGGCTTAGTAGACAGGTAAGAAAGCTCAGGTGTCTTACGTGGTAGGTAGCTCTTACGTGGACAAAGGTAAAAGGGAAAGGATGGGAAGGGAAGGGAAGGGAATGGAATGGAAGGGAAGGGAAGGGAAGGGGTGGGAAGGGAAGGGAAGGGAAGGGTAGGGAAAAGTAAAGATAAGAAAAAGGAATGGAACGGTAGAGATAAAGAGAAAGGAAAGAAAAAGAAGCGAAAGAAGGAAAAGGATGGGAATGGGAAGGAAATGGGAATGAAAAGATGGGATGGGAAGACAAGGGAAGAGTAGAAAAGATAAGAGATGTGAAGGTAAGTAAATGAAATGGTAGAGAACTAATGGAAGAGGAAGAGAAAGGAAGGGAAAGGGTATTAGGTGATAGGATGGGAAGAGGGGAAGGGTAGAGACGAGATGGTGAATGAAAGGACTTGAAATGGTAGAGAACTTGAGGGAGAGAGGAAGGGATAAGAATCGAATGGAAAGATAAAGGAAGGGAAGGGAAGGGGATTGGAATGAATGGGAGAAAGGAAGTGAAGAGAGAAGTACAAAAAGAAAATGAGGGGAAGGGAGAGGAAAGGGAGGTTATGGAAACGGAACAGAGGGGAAATAAAAAGGGAGGGGAAGGGAAGGAGTGAAAAATGGAATAAGAGGGGAGAATAAGGGAAGGTTATGGGAATCGACGGGAAGAGGAAAAAATGGAACATAAATAGACGGGAGACGGGAATGGAAAGGAGAAAATAGACAGGAGGAAGAAAGAAAGTGTAGTGAAGTGAAGGGAGGGGAAAGAAAGGAAGGGAAAGGAAGGAAAAAGCAAGGAGAGGAAGAAAGTGAAGTGAAAGGAAGAGAGGAGAAAGAAAGGAATCTGGAATGAGGAAGAAATAAAAAGTAAAGGGAAGGAAAGTGAAGTGAAGCGAAGGGAAGGAGAGGAAAAGGAGGTGGGAAATATGTCAGGTTGGAATCACTTCTACTAAAAGACGGAAGAAGAAAAAAAAGTAGTAGGTGAAGAAGGAAATGGAAGGGAAGGGACGGAGGAAGGGAGGGAAAGGGGACGGGAGGGGAGAGGGGAAGGAAGGGAAGCGGAACGGGGAAGGTAATATAGTATGGATGAAATGGGGTCTATAAAGGGATATATATGGCGGAAGCGGACAAGAGGAAAATATGATGTGTAGAGGAAACATAAAGGGAGGACGGAGGCGGAAGATGACGGGAAAAAAAAATCTTAGGCGATGTCAAAAAAATAAAAGTGAAAGAAAATGAAGTCTTACACGATCTCAGAAAAAAAGATGAGAAAAATCTTACGAGAGACCTCAAAAAATATGGAAAATAGGGGAAAAAATCTTAGGCGATGTCAAAAAATAGAAAAGTGAAAAAATCTTATGCGGAAACCTGAAAGATAAGAAAAATTAAGGTCTTACGTGATCTCATAATTCGCAGCCAGCTGCTGAAGCTGCAGAGACCTGAAGAGTCTGGGTTCACGCCTGGCAAGTCAACGACTGACCGTATCCTAGCACTTCGCGTACTGGTGGAGCGCCGACGTGAGTTTCGACAGGGGATGCTTGGAGCCTATGTCGATCTCAAGAAGGCGTTTGATTCAGTGCATCGTGAGGCACTCTGGGAACTTCTGCTACTCCGTGGGATTCCTGCGAGGACTATTGGTCTGCTGACTGGCCTGTATTCTGTGACAGAGTGCTGTGAAGTGTGGGGGGGCTTGTCCAGCTTCTTTTCCTGTGAATGCGGGAGTGAGGCAGGGCTGTGTCCTTGCCCCATCGCTTTTCAACACTTGTATGGACTGGGTACAGGGCAGAGTCATTGCGGAGCATCCATTGGCAATACCAGGGTCACTGACCTTGTTTTTGATGATGATGCAGTAATCCTGGCGGAGTCGCTGGAGGTCTTGGTGATGGCTCTCGAGGCACTGCACGAGGAGGCGAAGCCCTTGGGACTCCAGGTCTCCTGGGCCAAGACCAAGGCACAGGTGTTTGGAGGCTTGCTGGATGACACAGTACAGTCTGTTCATGTGTGTGGCGAGGACATTGAGATTTCAGAAAGTTTCGCGTATCTTGGAAGCGTAGTTCATAACAACGGTGAGTGTGGCCAGGAAGTCTTACGGCGGATTGGTCTGGCCCACGGTGTTATGGACTCGCTCAACACGAGTATATGGCGTTGTCGATACCTGTGCAGAAGGACAAAGATCCGGATCTTCAAGTCCCTTGTGCTCCGTTTTACTTTATGGTTGTGAGACATGGACACTAATGGGGACTTGAAGAGGCGGATTGATGCCTTTGGTAATAAGTGTCTACGCAGAATCATGGGATGTCGCTGAAATGACTTAGTGTCAAACCGGCGACTACTCCGTGAGGCTGATTCGACATACATTACCTGTATAGTCCGTCAACGCCAACTCCGGTTATACGGGCACGTTGCACGTTACCCTGAAGCTGATCCTGCTCATCGGGTTGTCCCTGTAAGAGACAATCCTGAGTGGAGGAGGCCAAGGGGATGCCCACGGAGTTCGTGGCTTGAGCAAGTCGATAGATCCTGCCGGGAGGTACTCGGGTTGGGAAGGGGGCCTGCATGGAGACTCGCCCAGAGGGACCCCCGGGCTTGGCGTCGTAGGGTGGGCGAGGCGACGCGCCCCCCGGCGTATGCCCCCATTGATTGATTGATTGATTAGGTGATCTCAAAAATGGGAAAATAATCTTAGCCAAAAAATATGAAAGTGAAAAATCTTACACGCAAACCTGAAAAAATATAGAAAAATGAAGAAGTTTTACGCAATCTAAAAAAAAAAAAAGAATCGATGAATAAGATAAATCGTAAATGTGTTAAAAAGAAAAAAGAAAACAAAAAAAGAGATCAAATATGCGAAAATTATTAAAAGAAAAAAAACTAAAATCACTGGAAATAAAACAGGTGAATAAAAAAGGAAAAGGCGTAATAAGCAAAAAAACGTTGGATAAAAAATAAAGAGAAAAGAATCGAAAGAATAATAAAATCCAGACAAAAAATAACAAAAAAAAAACTAATGGAAAAGAAACTGAGACCATAAGAAACCGACTGATAATTACGGAAAAAAACGAAGAAAAACGAAAAAAAAAAGAAAACGACACAACGGACTTAAAAAATTACATAGAAAAAAAAAATATGTATGTCGTGACAAACACACGCAGACTCCTTTTTTTTCTTCTTCTTTCTCGTCCTTCCCATCTTCCTTCCTTCTTCATCCTTTCTACTCCTCCTCCTCCTCCTCTTCCTTCCTTCCTTCCTCCCTTCTTCTCTTCCCCACCCCTTCCCCTTCCCTCTTTTTCTCCTCTTTCCTTCTTCCCTCCTATTTCTCTTCCTGCCCTTCTCCTCCTCCACCCTCCACCTCCTCCTCCTTCTCCTACTCCCTTCTTCCCCCTCCTATTCCTTTTTTTCCTCTTTACCTCCTCCTCCTTTCTTTCTCTCTTCTTCATCTCCTCCTCATCCTCCTTTTTCAACACCATCCTCCCTTCCTCTCCTCTTGCTTGCCACCTCGTTCCCGTGGGTGAAGAGAGGAGGAGGAGGTGATGGTCACGGACTCTCACACCGCTATTATGTGAAATTAATTAAGCAAACATCCTCTCTCTCTCTCTCTCTCTCTCTCTCTCTCTCTCTCTCTCTCTCTCTCTCTGCCTTTCCTCCCTTCATTTTTTCCTTCCTGCTTTCCTTCCTCATTTTTCCTTCCCTTTCCTCCTCTTTCTCTCCGTTCCCTTCTCTTTATTTCTCCTTTATTCATTTCTCCCTCCATTCCCTCCCTCTTTCCACTGAACCCTTTAATTTTGCCCGCCCCTCTCTCTCTCTCTCTCTCAGGCGGAGGAAAAAAAAGTGGTTTACCTTGGTTTGGGATGAGGGAGAGGAGAGGAGAGGAGAGGAGAGAAGAGGAGAGGTGAGGGAAGGGTGAGAGAGGGGGGTGAGGGGTGAGAGAGGGAAGTGAGGGGTCAGGAAGAGGAAAAGGGAGAGGTGAGGGAGGAAAGGGAGGAGATGGAGGAGAGGGAAGAGGGAGGAAGGTGGGGGGGGGGGTAAAAGAGGAAGGAGAGGTAAAGGGGAGTGAGGGAGAGGGGAGAGAAGGAAGGGAGAAGGGAGAGAGAGGAGAGGGAGGCAAGGGAGTGAGGGAGATAAAGGAAGGAATATGATAATTTTGAAGAGATCAGGGTGTGTCCGAGAGAGAGAGAGAGAGAGAGAGAGAGAGAGAGAGAGAGAGAGAGAGAGAGAGAGAGAGAGAGAGAGAGAGAGAGAGAGAGAGAGAGAGAGAATTAGACAAAGCAACACAAAATAAAGATAAAAACGTGAAAAACAACAAAAATGAACACGAAGATAAGAGGAGGAGGAGGAGGAGAAGATGCAGAGGAGGAGGAAGAGGAGGAGGAGGGGGCGTGAGAGGAAGAGGAGGAGGAGAATATACTTTATACGCTTCCTGCCAATCGTCTCTCGTGTTTTTGTTTTTTTCTTCTTAGTTTAGTGTAGCTCATTATCGCGAC
>NC_066526.1:1328607-1333607 GCF_024679095.1 Eriocheir sinensis | reverse complement strand
TTTTTATATTTTTTTACGTTGCTCAAATAAAAGCCCAAATTAGGTCATCAAAAAAATTCAGCTTCCATTCTCTTCATGTTTTCAAATCCTACAAAGCTTACAAAATCCCAGATACGTTTTTCTTGCGTGGCTCAAATATAAAACCCAAATTAAGGTCTTCAAATAATAATAATTTAAACTTCCATATTCATTAGCTTTCAAGTCCTACAAAGCTTATAAAATCCTCAATGCGGTTTTTTTTTTACGTGAATCAAATAAAAGAAAATATTACGGTCTTCAAATAATTACCTAGTAACTGATTAAACTTACATACTCATGAATTTCAAGTAATATGAAGCTTACAAAATCCTAGATACGGTTTTCTTACGCGAGTCAAATTAAACCCAAATTAAGGTCTTCAAATTATTACCTTGTCACTGATTAAACCACCATACTCATTAGCGTTCAAGTCTCACAAAGCTTACAAAATCCAAGATACGTTTTTTTTTATTGTGAAGCAAACAAAAAAACTTGTCTACAAACCGTTTACTTCTCGCTTATCAACTTCAATCACCCTAAGTTTTCAAGTCTTCCAAATCTTACAAACTCATACATGTTTTCTTTTATGTGAATCAAATATGAAAAGTCTACAATTAAATTTTCCAGCCATTCTTTCTTCACTAATCTAACTTGCATATTTTATAAGTTTTTAAGTCCCACTAAGCTTACAAAATCCTCAGTACGTTTACTTCATGTGAGTCAAATATGAAAAACCCGAATTCAAGTCTACAAATCACTCATTCTTCACTAATTTAACTTCCCTACTCGAAACTTTTCCTGTCCCACAAAGCTTCCAAAATTCTCGATACGATAGTTTATGTGAATCAAATATAACAAGCCCCAAAATTAGGTCTTCAAACCGTTCCTTCTTCACTAATAAAACTTCCATACCCATTAACTATTTCAAGGTTTTCAAATCGCTTCTCATTAACTCAGAGGGTCATTAGTTCATCCCTGGAGCTCACACACTTACACATCGTCACAAGGATGGTATAGGATGGATAAATTGTAGAAAGAAAAGCGTGAGGGTGGAAGGAAAGAAGGAAAGGAGAGGAGGAAATGAAAACGTAGGAATGGAAGGAGAGGAGGGGAAAGAAACATAAACAAATCAAACACACACTCCCCCAGCATATCATAAGGTCAAAAGGTCGTAAGTTTATTCCTGCAGATCACACTTACACTTATAAATCAAGTTCCTCACGTTATCATTTTCCTTCTCTAACTTTTCAAGGTCTTCAAATCGCTCTCCATAGTAAGGTCAAAGGTGATTGGTTTATTCTTCGAGATTATAATATTTACGGGCAGAGCAAGTTCCTCACGTTGTAGATTTCATTCTTCTAAATTTTCAGGTGAAGGAGAGGTGAAGGAGAGGAGGAGAGGGAGGGAAGTAGAGGGAGGGAAAGAAAAAAGAAGAGTAGGGAAAGGAAACGGAAGGGAAGGAAGAGGAAGGGAAGACATGGGGAGGGGAGGGGAAGCAACGGAAGGGAAGGGGAAGAGAAGAAAATATAAGGGAAGAGAAAGGAAGGGAAGACAAGGAAAGGGAAGGCAACGGAAGGGAAGGAAAAGTAAGGAAAGACAACGGAAGGGAAAGGGAGGGAAAGGAAGACAATGAAAGAGAGGGGAAGGGAAGACATCGAAAGGGAAGTAAAAGGGAAGACAACAAAGGGAAAGGGAAGACAACAAAGGGAAAGAGAAGACAACGGAAGGGAAGGGAAGAGAAGGGAAGATAACGAAGGGAAGGAATAGGGAGACAACAGATGGGAAGGGAAGACAGCAAAAGGGAAGGGAAGACAATAAAAGACAAGGGAAAGCAAGACAAGGCGTTTCCTACACACATCTCAGCAAATCACTAGTCCAGGCCCCTTCCACGCGCGCCAAGCAAGACTCTCACGCAATAATTAGTTCCTCGGCCCAAGTTTGAGCCGCCCGAGCTATGCAAAAACCCAATGAGCCGAGGTAAGACACTTAAGCCGGAGCTGAGAACACACACACGGGGCTTAGTTAAAAGAGGAGGAAGGTGAAGACGAAACCAGCAGATATTAAGAGGAGGAGAAAGCAGATGAACCAAGCAGATCTTAGGAGGAAAACGAAGATAAGACATCCAGATATAAAGAGGAGGAAGTTGAGAACGAAACTACCAGACATTAACAGGAGGAGAAAGCAGATGAACCAAGCAGATATTAGGAGGAAAACGAAGATAAGCCAAACAGATATGAAGAGGAGGAAGGTGAGGACGAAACTACCAGACATTAACAGGAGGAGAAAGCAGATATTAGGAGGAAAACGAAGATAAGCCAAACAGATATGAAGAGGAGGGTGAGGACGAAACTACCAGACATTAACAGGAGTAAAAAGCAGATAAAGCAAGCAGGTATGAGGAGGAATAGAGAGCAGATTAAGCAAGGAGGAGGAGGAGGAGGAATGAAGATAAACCAGGTAGATAATTATAATAGGAGCGAGTGAAAATAAAAGTTGCAGATATTAGAAGATAAATTTAGCAGACATTGAGCAGCACTTGAATAGGTAATAAACAGGTAATAAGGGAAAGAAGGAATAAGGGAAGAGAGAAAGGAATTGTAGAAAGGAAGGAAGAAAAGAAAGAAGTAAGGACGATAGGAAAATAACAAAGAAAAGGGAATAAAAACACCTGTTCACCTTTTTTTTTTACAGTAAAGGAAAGGTCAAAAGGCCAAAAAAATAGGAAAACAAACTGAAGAAGACAAGGGAAGGAATATGAAGGAAAGGGAAGGGAAAACGAAAGAAGGAAAGGGAAGGGAAAAGAAGGGTATGAGAAGGGAACAGAAGACAATTAAAAAGAAAAGGGAAAGGAAAGGAAGACACTGGAATGGAAGAAAATGAGAACGGAAGGAAAGACAACGCCAGAAAAGGGGTAAAAAGGGGAGGGGAGACAACGGAAAGGAATGGAAGGGAAGGAAAAGCAAGGAAAGGGAAAAAAAACGAAGGAAAGACAACAAATAAGACAAACACTTCTAGAAATAAAATAAATAAAAATTGAATGGCCGGTAAAGGTAAGTAAAGTATGTTACAGGACAATCATCAAACGCATAAGAGAATGGAAGAGGGAAGGGAAGGGAAGGGAAGGGATGAGAAGGGGGATGGAAAGGGAAGGGAGGGAAGGGAAGGCAGAGGAAGGGAAGAACAGGAGGCAAGGGAGGGAATGTCAAGATGCAATAGAAAGGAAGGGAAGAGAGGGAAGGGAAGGCAGAGGAAGGGACAAAGAGGAGGCAAGGGAGGGAGTGTCAAGATGCAATGGAAAGGAAGTGAAGTGAAGGGAAGGGAAGGCAGAGGAAGGGACGAAGAGGAGGCAAGGAAGGGAGTGTCCAACAATTACGTGAAGAAACAGTGAACTCGCTATCATCAAAGGTCACCAGGTATGCAGTCACGCTCAGGTATAAATACAGGTGCGAAGGGAGGGGAAGGGAAAGGGAAGGGAAGGGAAGGGAAGGGAAGGAGAAGGATGACAAACTACAGAAGATAAGGAAAATGAAGGAAAGGGAAGGGAAAACAAAAGAAGGAAAGGGAAGGGGAAAGAAGGGAATGAGAAGGGAAGAGAAAACAAGTAAAAAAAAAAAAAAACGGGAAAGGAAAGGAAGAAAATGAAATGGAGGAAAATGAGAAAGGAAGGAAAGACAAGCGGCAGAGAAGGGGAAAAAAGGGGAAGGGAGACAACGGAAAGGAATGGGAGGTAAGGAAGAGTAAGGAAAGGGAAGAAAAGGGAAGAAAAAACAACAAATAAAATGAGAAAGCAAGAAAAAGCAAAGGAAGGGAAGGGAATGAGAAGGGACGAAAAGACAATGAAAAGGAAGGAAAGGGAAGAAAAGGAAAGGAAAGACAACAACAAAAATGAGAAAACAAGGAAACGCAAAGGAAGGGAAGGGAATGAGAACGGGAGAAAAGACAGTGAAAAGGAAGGAAAGGGGAGAGAAAAGTCAAACATAAAGGAAGGGAGAGGAAGAGAAGGGAAGGAAAAGGAAGAGAAGACAAGGAAAGGTAAGAAAAACAACAAATAAAATGAGAAAGCAAGGAAAAGCAAAGGAAAGGAAGGGAATGAGAAGGGAAGAAAAGACAAGGAAAAGGAAGGAAAGGGGAGAAAAGACAAACATAAAGGAAGGGAGAGGAAGAGAAGGGAAGGAAAAGGAAGAGAAGACAATGAAAAGCAAGGAAAGGGAAGAAAAAAGACAAAACATAAAGGAAGGGAGAGGAAGAGAAGGGAAGGAAAAGAAAGAGAAGACAATGAAAAGCAAGGAAAGGGAAGAAAAAAGACAAAACATAAAGGAAGGGAGAGGAAGAGAAGGGAAGGAAAAGGAAGAGAAGACAACACCCGGAAGGTCAGGTCGTGCCGTTACCCGGAGAGGCAAGTGACTGAAAATTAAAACCGAGCCGCTGTTTATGTTCGCTGCGTCCTCGGCGATTATCATCCCGGCATTACATTCTGGCGGGCAGGATTACAGGGGGAGGGAAGGGAGTGACGGAAGGGGCCATTACGGGAAGGGGAAGGGAAGGGAAAGAGATAGGGAAAGGATAGGGAAGGGGTCGGGGAAGGGGAAGGGAAATGGAAGGATAGGGGAAGGGTGAGGAAGGAATGGGTGAAGGGAAGGGAAGGAAAAGAAAGGAAGGGAAAGGGATGCAAAGATGGGGAAAGGAAAGGAAAGAAGGGTAAGGAAAGAAGGGAAAAGGAAAGGGGAGGGGAAGGGGAAGGGGAAGGAAGGAATGGGTGAAGGAAAGAAGGAAAAGAAAGGAAAGAAAAGAAATACAAAGGAAGAACAAACAACAGCAGACCTGTTGGTCCTTACGAGGCTGTCTGTGACAAGCTACACTAACTATCTAATCAAAGGTGGAAGATGAAGGACAGCAAAGGCGAAGGCTCCTCCCCACCCCCCCATCCCTCCAGCCAAAGCTGTCAGGAAAGGAAAAAGAACCATGCAGCATGGAAAAACTGC
>NC_066526.1:1311107-1323607 GCF_024679095.1 Eriocheir sinensis | reverse complement strand
CTTTATACAGGTAAGAAACAATACAGGTAATGGTTTTATAATACATAGTTAGTCAGTAATACAAAATTATCTGTATTAATACACCACCATGTATCACTGTATTTTTTTATGTATCAAGAAATTTTATCAAAAGAGTAATACAAAATTATCTGTATTAATACTCACCATCACGTATCACTATTTAACTTTTATGAATCAAGAAATTTTACCTAACAAATAATAAAGTGACATGGGAACTGTGACAACTTAGCAGTAACATTATTCAATACAGCGACGTCTTATAAGTTACTCTGGTGTGTTACATGCATTACCAAGCCTTGATGCAACGGCCTAACCTCATGTATCAGACAGTCTATCTAACCTACATATGTTTTGCCTTTTAATGTGTTGAGGTAAACAAGATAACTTAAGGTAACAATATTCAACACAATGAAGATTTATATGCTACTCTGGTGTGTTATATGTGTTACCAAACCCTTCATGCAAAACTACAACAACACAAAATAGAACGCTGCAACACAAACTAAAGCGGGACAACACAGGACAAAACGAGAAAACACAAAATAGAACAAAATAAAATAACTCATACTAAAACGAGACAACACAAAACAAAACGAGACAACACAAAACAAAACGAGACAACACAAAACAAAACAAGACAACACAAAATAGAACACAAAATAAAATAACTCATACTAAAACGAGACAACACAAAATAAAACACAAAATAAAACAAAACACCACAAAATAAAACACAAAGTAAAGAGGCAACACAAACTAAAACGAGGCAACACAAACTAAAACGAGACAACACAAAGCAAAACAAAATAAAACGCGACACAACAAAACTAAAACATTGCAACACAAAACAAAAACAACAAACCATAACGAGGCGACGACCACTGACAAACCTTCCCTCCTGTGACCGAGTGGGGGGAAGGGGAGAGCCGTTTAATCACTAATGCAAAAATCTTAATAACTAAAAAGATGATCACACACCATTTTCTTTACCCTTGATCCTCTCTCCCTCCCTCCTACTCTCCCTCGTGGCTAAACTCTTCCCTTTCTTTCTTCCTTCACTCTCCCTCCTCTCTACCCTTTCCTCCCACCTTCCCTCTCGCTTCTCTTCTTTTCCCCCTTCCCCTCTTCCTTCCCTTTCTTTCCTCCATTTCATTCTCTCCTCTTCTCTCTCTCTCTATTCCCTTTCTTCCTCCCTCAATCTCACTCTCTCCCTCACTTCCCCTCCCTACCTCCATGCTCCCTCCCCTCTGCCTTCTCTTTCTTTCCTCCCTCAATCTGGCTCTCTCCCTCACTCTTCCCCTTCCTCCCTCCATACCTCCATGCTCCCTCCCTTCTGCCTTCCCTTTCCTTTCTCCTTCCCTCTCGCACCCTCCCTCCCTGCTCCCTCCCCCCCTTCATATCCAGCGAGTGGCGCATCAGGTCTGGTTAGCAACTTGTCAGTTCCTCTAATCAATAACTATAGACACGCTACTTTCTCCGCTCCCCGCGCGGCACACACATACACACACACACACGGGTCCGGAAACAATCTCAATCGCATCATACAAGATTCTCTCTCTCTCTCTCTCTCTCTCTCTCTCTCTCTCTCTCTCCGTACAAATATCTAATCTTTTCTTTGATTTTTTTCTCTAATTCTTCAATTTTTTCTCTTCTCTCCTCTCCCCCCCCCCCCCCCCACCTCTCTCTCTCTCTCTCTCTCTCTCTCTCTCTCAGCACAAATATTTCTCATCTTTTCCTTTCTTTTTTTCTATTTCTCCGTAACACTTCTTCCACTTTATTTTCCTTCCTCGTGCTCCTCCTCGTTAGGGCGGCCACCAGGTACACAAAGAAACCAGGTAAGACTAACCACTCGGAAAACGAAAAAGAAAACATAAATAAACGGATTCCTAAGTTGATAGGCACGCCCCCTCTGCGCTCTCTCTCTCTCTCTCTCTCTCTCTAATGACACGGAGAGATCAGAGTGACAAAGCACGATGTATCTACACGATTAAATGAGATGAATGTAAAGAGTGAATAGGCACAAACACTTGTCCTACGGAACGCCTCTACTAATACACTTAAGGGGGTCATGTTTCAGTTTGTCTTGTATAGTTTTTTTCTTCTCTCTCTCTCTTTTTTTTGTGTTGGTGTTGTGTAGGATTTTTTGTGATACATGATGCTTAGAAGTCGTCGCTGTGTTGAATAGATACAAAGAACTGGTCTCCGGAAAACCTCTACTAATACACTTAAGGGGGTCATGTTTCAGTTTGTCTTGTATAGTGTTTCATTTTGTTTTCTCGTCTTATTTTTGTGCTGTGGTGTTGTAGGACGGTTTTGGTGATACATGATGCTTAGAAGTCGTCGTTGTGTTGAATAGATACAAAGAACTGGTCTCCGGAAAACCTCTACTAATACACTCAAGGGGGTCATGTTTCAGTTTGTCTTACAGTGTTTCATTTTGTTTTCTCGTCTTATTTTTGTGCTGCGGTGTTGTAGGACGGTTTTGGTGATACATGATGCTTAGAAGTCGTCGTTGTGTTGAATAGATACTAAGAACTTGCCTGCGGAACGCCTCTACTAATACACTTAAGGGGGTCATGTTTCAGTTTGTCTTACAGTGTTTCATTTTGTATTGTGGTATTGTAGGAAGGGTTTATGATACGTTATGCTTATAAGTCCTCTCACCTCCTCTCCTCCTCCTCCTATTATCCTTTCCAATTTTTCTTCTTTTCCATTTTATCGCATATTTATAACTTTCTTCTTTTCTTCTCCTTATTGCTCTTCTCCCCTTCTTTTTCTTTTCCTTTTTTTAATCTTTCTCCTCATCTTTCTTTTCTTACACTTTTCGTACCCTCCCGTTGTGCTGAATAGGCATAACTACTTCCCCTGCGGAACGCCTCTATACCATTACACCAAGGAATCATGTCCATTCAACCCCGGCGACTTGACAAACCTTAGAATACCGTGTAAACTTGTAAAGTATAGTATAGCATAAAGCAGGTTTCCACAGTAACAAATCCATTAGGAAGAGAATTCAATAGAAAAACTTGACGAAACAGCGAATGTGAACGAGGAGCACAAGTTGAAATGGATTACAGACATGAATTACAAACAGGAAGGGAAATTCGATCGAGTAACCGAGAGAACAAACACCTTTCAATAAACCTCAGCCAGTGACATCAGTAGCCAAAAAGAAAAAACAATCGATAAGAAAGAAAAAAAAACATGACGTGCATACAAACAATACACTAAGGTTATGATGGCTCCGATAGCTTTCAGGGGATCAAGCCAACAGCATCAGTGAATCGAGCACGTCTCAATAAACCTCAATCATAGACATAAGTAGCCAAAAAAGAAAAGACAATCGCCGAGTCAGAATAAGAAACACAAGTGAAGACAAAGAATACACTACGGTTAAGATGGCTTCGATAGCTTTCAGGGCACCAAATCAACAGCGCCAATCAATGAGTAATAGATAGCTCAAGAGGAAGAAAGGACCAGAAGTGATGCTCGGGAACAACACAACAAGAAGTGAAGGATTAGATAGCATTCAACAAGGCGAATCATCAGCATCAGTAACCAATCTTTGCGACAGGAACAAACCGCGACTCATTTTCCTTTATTATCTCCCGTTTTCTTTTAACACAATGGAGGAGTAACTGTACAAGGGCGTGAGCGGCTGGGTTGGTGACCGTGAGAGGCAGGCAAGAAGTGAGGAAGAGGGAGGAGGTGGAGGAGGAGAGGTTAAGAAGGACGAGAGGGAAGACGCAAAAGATGAGGTAGGGAAGATGGTGAGGAAGGGAGAGGAAAAAAAGAATGGAAGGAGCGAGGGAAAAAAAAAAGGCTTGGAAGAGAGAAAGGAGGAAGGGAAGAGGCGAAGATGAGGTAAGGAAGATGGTGAGGGAGAAGAAAAAAAAGAATGAAAGGGGAGCGAGGAAAAAAAAGCTTGGGTTGAGAGAAAGGAGGAAGGAAAGAGAATAAGACAGAAAGGGAGGATAAGGAGAGAGAAAGGAGGAAGGGAAGAAAACCAGACAGGCAGAGAGGGAGAGAAAAGAAGCGAGGAATAGAAGGGAGGAGTAAAATAAAAAAAGAGGAAAACAAAAAAAAAAGACAAGCAGGGAGGGAGAAAAGATAAGGAACGAGAAAAGGTAAAAAAAAAAGGAAGCAGCAAGGAAGACAAGAGGAAAGATAAAGAAGACAAAGAGGCAGAAAAGATAGTGAAGGAGGCAAGGGAGAACACAGGAAGAGGAGGAAAAGATAAGGGAAGGGAGGAAGGAAAAGTGGAAGAAAGAAAAAAAAGAGAAGATAGGGCAAGGGAGAAGACAGGGAGGAAAACTGATAGAAAATAAAAGGAGGAAGAGAACGCAGAAATGGAGGAAAATAAACATGAGATGAGAGAAAGGAAGAAGAGGAAGAGAATGAAGAAACGGAGGAAAATTAATAGGAACGAGATGAATGGAAGAAAAGGAAGAAATTACTGAAAGGAGACAAAAAAAAAATACAGACAGGGAGAAACACACACACACACACACACCGTCCAACAAGCCAACAATCATAACCGAAACACCAAACCCGACAACACACACACACACACACACACACACACACACTCAAACACATGAAACCGACAGCAAGCAAGATAGACAGACAGCCATCACAAGAGGTGGAGGAGGAAGGAGCTGTCGGGGTGCGTTCAGGGGTAGTCTCGGGGAGCTCGTCGCTATCGGCTATCACGCTGACGAACCCTACCTGTAATTAACCCTTTGAGGCCCAGTAAGCTCAGGTGCGCCAGTTTAAAGGGTGGAAAAGGGCCGGCTGGGGACCCTTAGCGCTGGGGAGGCTAGCGACGCGTGGCAACCCTTCCCTGCTGTCGCTTAACTCACACGTGCACGGAAAAAGGGCGTATGTGCGTGCGTGCCTGTGTGTGTGTGTGTGTGTGTGTGTGTGTGAGGGGTTGCCTGCGTGGTCAACCTCAAGATAAGTGGACCGTGAGAATATTTTGTTCGTGTGTGTGTGTGTGTGTGTGTGTGTGTGTGTGTGTGTGTGTGTGTGTGTGTGTGAGAGAGAGAGAGAGAGAGAGAGAGAGAGAGAGAGAGAAGCGCGCGTGGCCAACATCACAACCTCTCTCTCTCTCTCTCTCTCTCTCTCTCTCTGATTCAACAATTGTTTATTTGGTAGTTTTCACAGCTACGGTCTCTGTGTGTGTGTGTGTGTGTGTGTGTGTGTGTGAGAGAGAGAGAGAGAGAGAGAGAGAGAGAGAGAGAGAGAGAGAGAGAGAGAGAGAGAGAGAGACCACACACTCGGCGATAATCAATAAAAAAAAAAAAAACTTTTCGTGACAACTTAACCTCTTTTCCAACAAGCTATGAACTACTTCCCTCCTTTCCCTTCACTTCCTTCTCATCCCTCCACCTTCCCCTCGTTCCCAGGTAATCCCTCAGGTCAAATCCCTTCTCTTCCCCTTCTACACACACTCCCAAAGAGGATCAGTTAGCGATACGGATGTGGAATGTTGTATCTTAATTATCATCACCAATCCCCTTTTTTTACTCCCTCACGGAACGTCTGACTCTATTAGCTAGTTCTGAGACCTATCATGCGATTCCTCTCCCTCCTCCTCCTCTTCCTCTTCTTCCTGTTCCTCCTTCCTTTTCCTCTACCAAAAACTTTCACCTTTCTGCTCTCTCGTCGTTCCTGCATTTCTTTAAAATATTTTGTCATTTTGCTCCTCTTTTCCTCTCCATTTTTCTTCTTTCAATTTTGCCTCCTCCTCGTCTTCTTCCTGTTCCTCTAACTAGAACTTTCACCTTTCTGCTCTCTCCCTCACCTTTCCTACATTTCTTTCATATATTTTGTCATTTTGCTTCTCTTTTCCTCTCCTTCATTTTTCTTCTATTAATTTTACCTCCTCCTCCTCCTCCTCTTCTTCCTGTTCCTCTTCCTCTTCTCAGAACTTTCACCCTTCCGCTCTCTCGCCTTTCCTACATTTTTTATATATTTTGCCATTTTGCTTCCTCGCTTTTTCTCGGAATCTTTCGTGCTACTCACCAAGGCGACTTCAACCTCTCCTGCTCCGTCTTTTTCCTCGATATTCATTCACTTATGTTCTTTGTATTCGTTACTTAACCTCTAATCTTCTTCGTATGCATAGTTGGTCTCTCTCCTTTCTAAAACAGCTTCCACTCCACTCCTGTCTCGCAATCGTTTCTTTATCTTCACTCCTAATTCTTACATTCTTCCTCCTCCTTCATTCTTACATGCTAACCACACTCCACTCATTTCGTATCCCCTCCTTTCCTTTCCCTCATTCTTCCATTCCTTTACACTCATCCTCCCTACTCCTGTCTCCCTCCTTCGTCTCTCACACTTCTTCCTCCCCCCCTCATTCTTACATTCTCACCACACTCCACTCATTCCTTGCCCTCTCCTATTCTCACCTCATCATTATCTATCCTACTCCACACACCTCCTTTACACCCTCAACCCTCCTCCTCGCCTCTTCCTCCTCCTCTTCTGTGGACAGGAAGTAGAAGCGGAATTCATGTTGACGGAGGGAGAGAGGAAGGGAAATCTCCTCAACCTTGTTCACCTCTCCTCCTCCCCCTCCCTCTTCCCCGTTCACTGGCAAGGCACGAGCTACACACACACGAACTGAAGGTCTCTCTCACACACACACACACACACAGGGAGAGGGAGTGAGTGAGCGAGCGAGCTGGGCGGGAGAGAAAGAGAATTAATCACCATCAATACCTCACTTATGTCCTATGGCTGAGGGGGGAAAGCCGCCGCTGGCCAATCCGGTTAACAATTAGGCTTTAAACTCGGGGGATCGATTGGATATTTACCGAACTGTTACCTCATTACGAGTACCTCACGCTGAACACATCTAACGCAACACATAACCTATTCACAGGCTTTTCATAACGCTTCATCTCCCTTAAGCCCGAAGAGCTAACCCGCCGCTGCACTTACAAAGCCTTGAGAGCAATAAAGATGAATAAATAAAAGGGCGCAAAGGACTTTCTCTTAATCGTGCGTCTGGCGGCTGGAGTTCGCTGGTTCCATGCGCCCCGCTGCCTGGCAAGTTGTCTCGTACGCCCGCCAGCCTCGCCTCGCCTCGCCTCTCCTCTCGCCGCCTCCCCTCTCTTCTCTCTTCTCTCCCTCTCCTCTCCCTCCCTCTGTCACCTGTTGCCACCACGAGAGTCCGCCATTCTGCCGCCGCCGCCGCCCCTCCCTCCGAGAGAAAGAAACGCCAGCACACACACACACACATACACACACAGCAGGATTCATGATTTTTGAGTGTGTGTGTGTGTGTGTGTGTGTGAAGTCCGGGTCTTCCTATTTCATTTATTAACTTCTCATTTTCTTTTCTTTTTGACGTATGAGTGAGGGTATTATTATTATTATTATTATTATTATTACCAATTAACGATTAAAGGGACACACACACACACACACACACACCCTAAACACATACAAATACATACAAGCACATATACACACATGAAAACATACACATTAAAACTCATTAAATAACACATGACAGGGAAGAGATGAGGTCTTCACCCATAACACGCTCCTCCTCTTATTCCTCTTCCTCCTCTCCCCCATCCCCCTCCCCACCCAGCTTGGTTCGCCACGCTTGCCAACCCTATCGACAAACGGAAACGTTGCTGGATCCGGCGAACGTTGCCATGTGTGTGTGGGGTGGGTGGGAGGTGGAGGTTGATAGGGAGGGCTTGTGTGTTATTTCTTTGTGTTTTTTTCAGTGTTTGTTATTGGTGTGTCTGTTTTTGTGTGAGACAATGTTAGGGTCTCTCTCTCTCTCTCTCTCTCTCTCTCTCTCTCTCTCTCTCTCTCTCTCTCTCTCTCTCTCTCTCTCCACTTCATTCCTCAATTTCCTTTCCTTCTCACCCCCACCTCGTATTCCTCCTGTCTACATTAATCCATTCTCTCTCTCTCTCTCTCTCTCTCTCTCTCTCTCTCTCTCTCTCTCTCTCTCTCTCTCTCTCTCTCTCTCTCTCTCTCTCTCTCTCTCTCTCTCTCTCTCTCTCTCTCCGCATTTTGCCATAACGTTGGCATGGAATAGACTACACCATTTTCATTTTACGTTCATTTCCATTAATTAAAATCTTCACTTACAATATTAAATAAACGGGCAAGTAACTCTTAAAGCAGAAAACACCGATTATACGCATGAACTTTTTAACTAACTGAAATTAACATGAGAGAGAGAGAGAGAGAGAGAGAGAGAGAGAGAGAGACTATGTATGAAGGAAAGAGGAAACTGTAGAAAAAGGACACAAGAATAAGAGAACGACAGAACGAAACAGAACATGAAAAAAACACCATCAGATCAAAGGCCTTCCCTAACGTCCTCTCTCTCTCTCTCTCTCTCTCTCCCTCTCTCTCTCTCTCTCTCTCTCTCTCTCTCTCAGACAAGTTAAGAATTCCGCCATAACAATAAAGTGACCTCAAATCTATAACTGGTCGTGAAGGTGACGTGCAATGAATGACTAGGCTCTTTGAAAGGTAATATTGGTATGGCTTTTGTTCTGGAGGGGAAAAAGTTCCTATGTAAAAAAGACTTAAAACATTCCACTTCAAACTTACCACCGGACTTTCATGTTCACTAAAGATTTTATGATCTGAGGCGGCTTTTAAGACTTTTATTAAAATATTTGGTGCATTTTATTCTTCTAAGTTTTACACCAGTTTTGAATCGAGTATATTTTGAGAGAGAGAGAGAGAGAGAGAGAGAGAGAGAGAGAGAGAGAGAGAGAGAGAGAGAGACGAAATAATGAGACTTGAAAGAATGGATAATAAAATAAAGACAGGAAAAAAGTGGAAATGTAAAAAGAGGAAGGAGAGAGAGAGAGAGAGAGAGAGAGAGAGAGAGAGAGAGAGAGAGAGAGAGAAACTGACCCAGAAAGCAGGAGGAACACACTAGTTATTAAACGCTATAAAAACAACGTGACACCAACAGAATGACACAAAGCCAGTCAGCCAGTCAGTCAATAAATCAGTGTTGCCAGCCAAGCGTCATCAACAAGACTACAAGGGACGGCATTGTCAGACGCTTCCTCCTCTCACATCAACTACTGCCAAAGGTCGAAAAGGAGATGAATCGGGTTTTGATGAGGGTGTCTTCACGCTCAAGGTACAGAAGAAGGATCGTGCTACCACCAGGGTCATGAAACTACCCCTGGAAATGCCCAAAACGCCTACGAAAGACTTGTCAAATAGGTGCGCTTAGGCGATGGAGTGTTCAAGACTACGGGTCTACTCCACTCCACTATTTCATAAGTCCAAAAAGATGAAGAATCGGTTTTTCATGAAGGTTCTTTCACGCTCAAGGTACAGAAGAAGGGTCACAATACCAGCAGGGCCACGAAACTACCACTGGAAATGCCCATAACGCCTCCGAAACTCTTGTTGAATATGTGAGTTTGGGCGTCGAGGTGTTTGAAAGAATACTCCACTTCGCTATCAAGTCACCAAGTGCAGTGTTAAAAGACTCGAGTTACTCCCTTCAACACCACCACCATCACCACCACTACGCTGTCGGCCTCTTCTTTCCCTTATATCTTCGTTCGTTTCGCAAGACCCACAATGCTTCGCTCCCTTCCCGCGGCGTCTCTTCGTCCACCTTTCAACCTTTTTCCCTTTGGCTTTCGTTCACCTCGTCGCCCGAAGCTACGAGGAACGTCTTTCGAGTTTTGTTCAGGATATAATGAGGAAATCCCCCTCCCTTTAACTTTGAGAGAGAGAGAGAGAGAGAGAGAAGTATGAAGGAAAACTAATGATAGAGGTGAGAGAGAGAGAGAGAGAGAGAGAGAGAGAGAGAGAGAGAGAGAGAGAGAATGAAACAAAATTGAGAACGCAAAAGTATACAGTAATGAGAGAGAGAGAGAGAGAGAGAGAGAGAGAGAGAGAGAGAGAGAGAGAGAGAGAGAGAGAGAGAATCAAACAAAATTGATAACGCAAAAGTATACAGTAATGAGAGAGAGAGAGAGAGAGAGAGAGAGAGAGAGAGAGAGAGAGAGAGAGAGACCCAAAATCTTTCCGTGATACTTAATAAACTCAACGACGATCTGTATTCCTATTTTTTCATGATTTTTCCTGACATGAGAAGCCCAGGTAACAAAGACAGGTGAGGCAGGTGATGATCCGTTAATTAGCACCCACGCCCCGCCTAAGTCCATTCAGATCACGCAAAAGTTTACCGTCACATTCAACCTTAAGAAATAAATAATAATAAATAAATCAAAACTCCATCAACTTTTACATCTTCTAATTTCCCTCCCACGCACCAAATAACAACAACAACAACAACAACAACGAATACTCAGATCACTAAAAATTTTACCATCACATTCAACCTAGACAAAAAAAAATAAATAAATAAATAAATAAATAAATCAAAACCATCAATTTTACCTCCAATTTCACTCACACGCGCCAAGTATCAACACCAATAGTAGTAGTAGTAGTAGTAGTAGTAGTAGTAGTAGTAGAAGTAGTAGTAGTAAAAATGATAATGCTAATAATACACCTTTCGTACCCAGTTATCTTTACCTGTTAACTATCTTACAATATTAATAAAAATCGCCTTTATTATATTCATTAAGTTCGTTACGTGTTTTCTTATCAAATTATCTTCCTTCGCTAACAGACCCACTTCCTGTAACTAACCAAAGGAGGAGGAGGAGGAGGAGGAGGGGGAAAGAGTGTAAAGGTGAGGGCGGGTGGAGACGGAGGAGGAATGAGAGCAGGTGGTGGTGGTGGTGTTGTGGAGGTGAAATGGTGGTGGTGGAAGGGGTGGAGGAGGAGGAGGAGGCTATACCAAATTGTGGCCATGAGAGAGAGAGAGAGAGAGAGAGAGAGAGAGAGAGAGAGAGAGAGAGAGAGAGAGAGAGAGAGACTACAGTACCCCTCGCAGTAATAATTCGAAAAGAGGGAAAGCAGATTCATGTTGACCCCCTCCCCCCTACCCCCCCCCCCTTCAAGAAAAGAACAAAGACAAAATATATGAAATTCTCTGAAGAACAAATATTTAAAAGGAGATCAAAAGCGGTTATATAAAAAAAATCATTCCTCTGTGTGTGTGTGTGTGTGTGTGTGTGTGTGTGTGTGTACATCATTACGCACACACACACACGCACACAAAGCATAACACTGACGTAACGCAGGTGATAAAAGGTTAATAACTGCTGAACCCTGTGTGCGTGTGTGCGTGTGTGTGTGTGTGTGTGTGTGTGTGTGTGTGTAATATATGCACTTGAACGCTTTGACTATACATGCCAACACACACACACACACACACACACACACACACACACACACACACACACACACTGACCCATTACAATATTACACACGATGAAAAAACATACAAGAAAAATAGGAAGACTTTTACACACACACACACACACACACACACACACACACACACACACACACACACACACACACACACACAAAGGCACCACACCCTGACTTGCTGCCTTCAACCTTCCTTTCACTTTCTATGTCAAATACCTGAAGGCTCTGCTCTGCTCTGCTCTCTCTCTCTCTCTCTCTCTCTCTCTCTCTCTCTCTCTCTCTCTCGACCACTCTTTTTCTCTTGCTGGCTGATATCTATTCCTCCTCTTTTTCCTCCTCCTCCTCCTCTTTTCTCGGATTCCTTTACTAGTCATTTCTTTTCCTCTTCTTCGTATCTTTATCTACATTTCTATTTTTCTTACATTATTTTCTTTCGTATTTTCTTCTTTTCATTCGTTATTCCTCTACATGTCTTACTACTACTACTACTACTACTGCTACTGCTACTACGGCTACTACTACTACTACTACTATTACTATTAACGCAACCAGCGCCACCAGCATAGCTATTTTTCTATTAGCCACCTTGACATTTAAACACACACACACACACACACACACACACACACACGCTATAATTACTTAGTATTACAGACCAAGGTCGAAGATAGTGAGGGTTGGTTGCTATCTTATCTCTATTATGGATATGAAGGAGTTACGAAATAGCGATAAGGCCCCAAAAATAGTAAATATGGGAAGGTTAATAAAAGATGAGTGAGATGATAGATGGAGGAGGAGGAGGAGGAGGAAGAGGAGAAGGAGGAGGAAAATAAGAAGAAAGGAGATAAGGAAGACAAGGATGAGGAAGAGGAGGATAACTGTGACAGGGATGATAAGGAAAAGAAGGAAAGGAAGGAAAATAACGAAGGAAGAGAAGGAAAGGAAGGAAAAAACCGAAGGAAGAGAAGGAAAGGAAGGAAAATAACGAAGGAAGAGAAGGAACGGAAGGAAAATAACGAAGGAAAATAAGACAAAAAGGAGGTAGGATAAGAGAAGGAAAGGAAAAGAAGAATGACAAAGAACTAAACGAAAAGGAAAGAAGGAAAAGGAAGGAAAACATCAAAAGTAAGACGTAAAGCAAGGAAAATAACGAACGCAGAGAAGGAAAAAGA